>NC_044498.1:33426035-33656035 GCF_902362185.1 Chanos chanos | reverse complement strand
ATTAACCAATCCTTTTGGCTTAAAGGTGTTTCTGTAAGCCAGGTTTCTCTGGCCAGAACTGTGAAGAAGACATCAATGAGTGTGCCTCTAGTCCTTGCCAAAACAGAGGTATCTGCCAAGATCTTGTGAACAGGTAAGTGCTTGGTCAACACTCCATGGCTACTGCAGTTATTCTTTTTCTTTTTTTTTTAACCTGAATTTAAAGCAGCGCAAATTGAATATGACATGGTAGCCCAAACACCATTTTAGAAATATTTGTTTTCACCTGGGAGGAGGGAAAAGCAAGTTTGAAAGGCGCCCCGGGAGATTGCGATGTTATTCTCCAAAGTGCTACAGCTTATATAACGGGCGTTTCTTCATCCTTGACATATATAAGCTGCCTTACTAAAGACAGAGAGCGAATTCAGCAGGAGCACATCATGCCTTTAGATTGGGCTTACTCCACTGGAGCCTCTCTTCCCGGTGCTTAATGGGAGCCCCGGGGCTTCTTGGCTTAGTCGGACAGATGGGCAGAGAAGTCCCTGGGCCAATTTAAGTCCTAAATGGTTTGTCTTCAGTTTGTCTCCTGTCACGAATCCGCTCCCGTGTGACCGTCTGCTCCCAGCACTCGGACGGTAGTCGACTGGGGGGAGTTCACATCAGGTGTAGCTCAGGTACTCCACCCCCTACTCCTGTCGTCCATCTGATGAAGCCAGGCAAGGGGCTTGTGCGTAGCATGGCAATGAACTCCACTGCAGCCGCTGCTCCTCTTACTGCCCTGCTCTTTCTCACTGCACATTCTCTCATTAATTCTCATCATGTTGTACCAGGCCTATTACAGAAACTCTGTACGCTTGCTTTATGTTTTTATGATCCTTCACAAGTATGCATGTTCAGCATTACGATGCTTAAAGGGTTGGCTGTATGGAACAAGTGAAGATAAAAGATAGTGGTTATATGTGACCTTTTTTTCAAGCTTTGGTATCTGGAAGGAGATGAAAGATTTTGAGTTTGGGATCATTAGCATTGGCTGGGAGCTGTAGCTCAGGGAAGACTGCATTTACATTGTCAGTTATATTTAAAATGCCCCCTCCCCCTTAAATCAATAAATTAATTAATTAATTAGTCAATTAATCCATGAGAACCACCAGTTTTATTATGTACATATGTTTGAATTGTATTAAAGGACTTTTCTCTGCATTTGAGATTGTATGAGCTCTATAAAACAAAAAAAAAATTTTTTTTTAAACCAGCTTCCGATGCAACTGCCCGCCAGGATATTTTGGGGCCCTGTGTAACCTAGATGTGAATGAGTGTGAAGACTCACCTTGCGTCCATGATGGTGTGTGTGTCAACAAGCCTGGGGGCTTTATGTGTATCTGTCTCCCTGGCTTCTCAGGTATGTGCATTTGCCCCTCAGTGACAAAGAATCAATGATAGGACCCAGGGCTTTTCATGTCAGAGAATCTCTTTACCTGGCTGTCAAAGATACCAGGCTGAAATGACACAGCACATTTAAATTAGAAGGCTTTAAGTCCCCACTTATAGGTATACTTGAATACACACACAGACACACTCACACACACACACAGGCACACACACCTTTCCACTTCAGTCCACTTCACTTCAATACCTTCTCTCAACTGTGTGCATTTAATTACATTCTTTTATTTCATTCTTTTGCTGCTGAACCTTTTTTCCTCTCATTTAGTCTACTTTTTTTTTTCTTTTTTTTAACCAAGAGACCGATATTGAGCTTTTTATAGTTAAGACCATCTAATCTTGATTCCTGTCAGATGGTGTGAAGATTAATTTCATTTGTCTTCCACACTGTATCATCAATTTATCCTTTTCCATTCGAAGAAGGAGAGAAATCTCTGAGGTATAGTGACTCTGGAGAGCAAAAAAGGAAAAAAAAAAACCTGACATGCACGCCCCAATTCCCACAGAAGTAGCTTTTTTTATTAGGCCCCTGCTCAGCATAGTACCAGTCATTACTTTTTCCCCTTGCTCTCAACCCATCTGAGAAAACAGGCTTGTCCCCAGAGAGTCAGGGCACAGGATGTAGTTTGGATTGGTTCAACAGGCCTGAGCTCATATGAAATATTTGTCCTAATAAGACATGTAACAGCTTTGCAAAAAGACAGATCGGACAAGGTTGTGAAATAAAACTCAATATGACATTGCCCACTGTTGAATGTGCAGGATGGACTAGTTAATGATTTTTTTTTTAATTGAAAATGCATAGATTTTTTGTTGGTTGTTTATTTTGTCAGCAGCTATGATGGAATGCATAACGTCTAGAGCCAGAAATGTAATAATTCATAGGGTTATTTCGTTTCTATTGTTAGAATGTTTTCCAGAAATCCTGACATTTCGGTCATACCTGAAAATGTAGGTCGCATATACAATACTATCTGTTCATAATATATACATATACATACATAGAGGATATATATGTGTGTGTGTGTGTGTGTGTGTGTGTGTGTGTGCGAGTGCGTTAGGAATGTCTCGATCCGATCTCAAAGATCGGTATCGGGCTGATCAAGGCATTTTTTAACTGATCAGTATCTGCTTTACTGACCACGACCTTAAGACCGATCCTTTGTTTTACGTCAGCTGTCACACAGGTGTCATAAATGGAGAGCATAATTTGTGGCAGAACGCGGCTAAATGTCTGCAGTGTGGATATGTTTTAAATTAGGAAACGAAAGCAGTCCAACAGCCACTTGTAATGTTTGCAATGCGACCATTTCGCGAGGCAGTAGTAACCCTGCGCTCAGTAGGCTACTACCACTTTGATACAGCACCTAAAAAATAAACACTCAGCGGAATACAGTTCACTCAGATAACACAGGCAAAAGCTGCTCCGAAGCAACACACATTGTAGGCTATACTTTTAAAAGGAGAGAGAAATTTCCTCGAGACCGCAACAAGGCCAGAAAGATTATCGAGAGGGTAATTGAATTAATCACTTTGGATGACCAGCCCATGTGGTAGCGAATACAGGGGTGCGTTTAAAATCGGCATATTGAGGCGAACGGGTTTTTTTTTTAACTTTTAAATTTTTTTAGGTCAGCTCCGACGACATTAAACCTCAACTCTACCAATAACAACCAAGGTACCATTTCAAAATTGAAACACACTTTAGCTGTATGTGATGTATGTGAGTTACCCTAAACTAACGACCACTTAGAGCAATACAGTCACTTAACTAACATTGAGGATTGATAACAATAGCATACAAAAAAGAGGCTTTCAGAAATACTATCAGTGTAACTGACAGTTGGACAACTTAACCACTTGAATTATTGTAAGATTAAATAAAATCGAACACTTGAGTATATTTTTTGGTATAACTCCCACAATACGCCTTACCCAATCGACACTACATCAGACGCATGCTCTACCGGAGCTTTACAAGAAGGTTTTCTTTGTTATTTTGTAAAATAAAAAAAAGTAATTGAAAAAAGTAATAAACAGCTTGGCTGCGCGAAATTGTTTTCTTAATGCATTTGCTATTCAGTTGTCAAGCATATACACTGAATTGGTTTTAATACCTTTAATGTACTTGAAATGTGCACTGTGCAACTGCATTACGTAGGAAAATATAAGTATCGGATTGGAATCGGGGGCAAAAAAACTTGATCGGGACATCCCTATACACACACACACACACATATATATATATATATATATATATATATATATATATATATATATATATGATCCTTGCAGTTCTACCCCAGAGCTGACAGGCTTGCCAAAAGTATTTGGTGGTTCAGTATCAGTTTATTTGTTGCCTACTCGTTCTTAATTATAGTCCAGTGTTCAACAGTACATTTGTCCCACTAAGTCCATGACAAATTGCATCCATTAAGAAAACTTTTAGACCTTTTACATTTCTTTTTTTTCATTCAGGTAAAAAGATTTCCCAATCCATCCCACACCTGATAATTGTGGATTTAAGTTCCCGCAGTGAGGGGTAATTGAAGACGGAAGTCAAAGATTGTTTGATTTTATTGCCATTCTCAGATGAACTCAGTTAGCTCCTTTAAGTAGGCTAACATAAGGATTAAAGATAACAGGTTTATAATCTGCCTCCTGCTTTGCTCTTCATATTTTACAAAGACAAATGCCAAATTGTAATATTTGTCACGTATAACATGTTTAATGTAATCTCATCAAAGAACCTGTATAATTTTTTCTCATGTACATTCCAGTCGTTTTCCCTCTGTACTGAAGACGCTGTCAACTTCCCTTCACTTTTAACTGATAGATTGTTTACCTTAGAGAGCGGCTCAAGAGACACAGCTTTTCCCTCTCTAAGATATTAAAACCACTTTGTATGTTTGTTTATGTAAATTTATTGTTGTTATTCATATCCGGTCAGTAAACAAACACTTTCATTATTTTATAGACTGTTGCCTGCACAGCCATAAATTAATTACGACTTAACTATCAGGTCAATATGGAGGGACTCAACATTACTTGTGAATTAGCAATAGAGAAAAACACTTACATTATGAAACCTTAATGATCTGCCTCATTGCTACCTTTATCTGTTTTTCCCTCAGCAGAAAACAAATATGCCCTAGAAAGACATAAGAACATGAAGCAATTTGGAAACCAAAATGTGTTTATTTTAGCAAATTGCTGAAAAACATCATAAATACAGAAATTTTTTCTTTAATAACATGATATTTAGCCCACAGTAATTGCAAAACAGCTCACATTTAATGGCAGTACAGAATATGAGGAGGCGTTTACGGTGATAGCCCTATTTGCCTGAAGTTGTGATCTCTCCCCTACATATAAAAAATCATAACTTACGTTTGTCATTGTTTTGCTGTTAGTTTCGCTGTTGACATATTTTTTGTAAGAGCGGTGATGATTCTGAATTGAACATGAATTTATTTGCATAGGCACAGAGGTGAAGTATGCAGTTCTTTGTTCAGTAGTATGATAACCATTTATAATAGTAGTCCATCCTGCTCCTGCATAAGGCTGGTTTCATTAATAGGTCCCCAAAAAACAAAACCAATAATATTGAAGCATGGGGCCAATTTGATTGGATGACGTTTTAGTGCAGTGGTTTTAGCAACTGGCTGAACTGGGCTGTGGGAGTGTCAAGCTTGCAAGGCAAGTCTCACTTGAATAACAGAAGTGATTATGCTAGTGGTATTATAAGAATAACTTGTTTTAAAGGTCAATTTATGACTGATTGGTTTGATAGAAGTGTTAGTGTTGCTTTTCCAACAATGAAAACCAGCTATTTTCTCTTTATGAGGGCAGCATAGATTATGCATAGATAAAATACTTTGTCGTTTCCTTGTCTTTTGTGCTATCAAGAACATACCAGCAGTGGTAGATGTTGTCACCTCTTTTCCTACAGAGAGAAATCAAATCATTCTGCTGTTATACCATAGAAATCTCAAACTTCACATTGCCATGGTTGAAATGCTTCCCCGAGGTTCCACCAGTCGCTAAGCAACAACATTCAGGCCATTGAAACTCAGCCCATAGTAAAAGTACTTTTAGGTGGACTACAAACTTTTATTGAAGACCCTTTTAGGTGGACTTTTACTGAAGACCCTTTTAGGAAGACCCTTTTAGGTGGCACATACTTCCATACACTGAATTTTTTTTCCAAAAAACAATGATCCAAAAATATGTCTGGAATATTCTGTGCTCTTAGTATTGTCTAAATGATTTAATGGTAATTTATTTATGTTTCTGAAGGAACATGGTGTGAATTAAACATCAATGAATGCATCTCTAATCCGTGCCAAAACAGCGGACGGTGCATTGATGCACCAAATGGTTACCAGTGCATGTGCACCAGTGGTTTCATGGGCTCAAACTGTGAAATCAACATTAACGAGTGCTTATCAAGCCCTTGCCTTCATGGGAGGTAAGAAAGTTTTTCTTAAATATCAGAATTTTTTTTTTTTTAAATTCATGTGCTGTTTGCCCAAATTTGATATGAATAAATTATGTAGTAAGTAACAGACTGTTTCATGATGAGCAAGATGCACAAGGGTGTGTTTGACTTTTCTAATGAATGTGTTTTTGATGTTGGATTTTATTTCAGCTGTGTGGATGGGATTAATGTGTATAAGTGCCACTGTGAGATGGGATGGACAGGCCACAGATGTGAGATTAATATTGATGTAAGATGATTTTCCTGTTCTAACCTTTACTGTACTCATTTCACAGTCATATACAATACACACATTGTATGAATTGAATATGATATTGGGTTGTTAATCTTATTTGGCAAATATTTGTTTCACAAGAAAACACAATTTGACATTATATATATATATATATATATGTGTGTGTGTGTGTGTGTGTGTGTGTGTGTCTGTGTGTGTGTGTGTGTGTGTGTTGTAACATCTGAACAAACCAAGAATTAAAAATTCGGGTACACCACATCTGAAAGTGCATGATCTAAAACGGCCCCAATGTGAATGTATATCATGCTTATTGTACATGTTCAATCTGAATATAAATGATATAATTAGCACTAGCAATTGAATACTACCAGTTATAGTACTAGTATTAGTTACTGAATTTTTTAATTCTATCTGAGTATTCTATTTAAAGTAGTTTTCATCTAAAACAAAAGTAAATATTTGAAAATGGAGGTCCTCTACGTCCTTTAGGTTCCTCTGTGTCTGTAAACCACATTGATTTTTCTTTTAAATGGGTAAGCTAAAATGTAGCATCATGGAAACATAAAACAAGTGTCTGATTAAAAAGAAACTGCTTATTTTAATCCCTAATTGATTTAAAACCCAGCACAGCCTCAAATAGGCCCCAGAGATGAAACACTTGACTGCTTAGAAAGGTTAGAGGAGGTTTCTCTGGAATGAATGATTAGCTGATGTTTTCCTTGCTAATTACTTGTTCTATAGGATGCACATTCACTCTAGCCCCATGCATTTTTGCTAATTACTTCAATTATTCCATTGTTTTACCTCATGCAGAACATTTGATCACATCTAATCTCTTACCTTTTCATGTGATCGACACTCTGCCCAAAAAACATGTTTTGCATAATGAGAATGCTCTACTTTGTAGGAATGTGTGTCTCACCCATGTTTGAATGGAGGATCCTGTGTGGATCTCGTTGACAAATTCGCATGCATCTGTGCTGAAGGATTCAGTGGAAAACACTGCGAAATCGACATGGATATATGTCTTCACACCTCTAAAAATTTCTCACTGTGTTTCAATGGTGGGACCTGTGTGGATGGACCAGGAGCCAATTTCACATGCAGGTGACCTCCTCAGTCTGATCATACTGTACACTGATATGCAGATATTTACAGAGATCAAATTCTGACTCACATCTTGTTGTGAAAGATAAACACAATCAGAAAACTCGAAAAAATGGGTCTAATTAACTTTGCATTAGATTCTATATATCTTTCTAAGAACAGATTGCATTTGATAGCTGCATATCTGTCTCAGGGGGAAAATTATAGGTTTGGTTCAAGCTGCATTTCAGTTATCTCAGTGGGAAACTATTGAAAATAATTAACTATGAGATGAAGTTTTTCTTTTCATGGTATGTTTTGATATAGTAAATGATGGTATGACAACCAATTCTCCATGAATTCTCCATAAATGTTTATCTCCCTCAGAATTATTGAGAAGAGCCGGTAGTTACCATGGAAAATTTCCCAGCAATTTGCTGTAAATTTCTTTATAATTGCTTTTTTTTTTTTTTTTTTTTTTACACTCAGGCAAAATGTTCTGTTGTTTGGCTTATTGGACTTTAACGGTAACAACAAGGAGATTAGTTTAACCACAGGTTCAGACACTGCAAAGCATCAAGTCATTCAGTGAATGCATCTCTCCATGTCTGGATTATTTTGTATTCGGTGTAGCATTTTCTGTTGTGTCAAATGTTACATAAGGCAAATCAGTATCCAACACAGCTCACAGAGCAAATTCACCTATGTTAAATTTACTCTGAGTATTGGTGAGTGTGGATTATGTAAACACATTTTTTTTTGTTAAAATAAAAGAGCACTCACCACTGAAAACACAATTATGAAAACAGTTGAAAACAGTGCCCTCTCACCAATAATTGTAACGCTGAAGGTCTTATTGAATGTGAAACAATGCTGCGGTTAAGTATGCAACTTCTGGCAATCAAACTCATGAATTTGCCCTGCACCAATGCTCATAAACATCTCTGACTCAATCTATATATTGTTAAGAAAGCAGCAGAGACAGAGTGGATCACCTCAGTTGTTCTTAGTGATCATCGTATTCAATGGGATATCGTTTTGAGACCAGTTTAACAGCCTTCCCCTTCAAAGCCTGAGTAAGTCATAAAGAGATCCCAAAAGTCTACATATAATCAGTCAAAATGTATTGCTTAGAGTCTTAATGCCACTCTCTAATGTCACATTTAGAAATGGAGCCCTTATACTCGTTGGAGATGGAGAACCTC
This sequence comes from Chanos chanos, assembly GCF_902362185.1. Taxonomy (NCBI): domain Eukaryota; kingdom Metazoa; phylum Chordata; class Actinopteri; order Gonorynchiformes; family Chanidae; genus Chanos; species Chanos chanos. The sequence continues at coordinate 33,647,586 of NC_044498.1, read as the reverse complement.
AGCACATGACCATGAAGTGCAGCAATATTTGATGATGTGATGAAACATGTGTTTAACTGCAGCCTATTTCTACTGACCACACTCCAAAACAAAATGCCATAAATTCTAGTCAACTTCAGGCCTTGGTACTCCTGAACCAACCAAGGTTTATCTCATTTATTTGCCACGGATGCAATTAGATCCCAGTTGTAATGAAATATGCCTCTTCATTCAGCCCGCTATAAGAATGGATAAGAATAGTATCAGAAAGACTGCACTGCGCATTGAAGAGCTCGTTGCTGGCTAGAAATAAGGCTTTTTTCAACCCCTTTGACATATGTAGAGGGAGTTCAATGTCAAAATATTCAATGCTGTTGGCATAGTAAATATTTGTCATTTTGAGTGAATTGTGGGTCATTCTAAAAAACAAGCATTTCAATGAAAGGTACAAAATGTTGAAAATTCCAGCGACTGATTGAAAAGCCATCAGAGATACGGACAAAAGCCCGGGTAAATGTTATAATGAGCCCATATGTCAGAAAGGGTGAACTTCATCTTGTATAATATTGTGAGATATTTCAACATAGTTTCTTTCTGGTGAGCATCTCTCTAATGACTTGTCTCTAAGCTTAGAGACCATCTGTGGAAGAGTGTTTTTTCAGGCTTAGATGACCATATGCTGCTAATTATTCCAGTTTTTCCTTTTCAGTATGTTCTTTTTTTGACAGCCTCTAGGTTAACACATGAACAATGTTTTTCATCTGGTATTCTGACATTCTTTTTAAGGTGTTTAAAAGTAAAAATCTTTTTTCTTTTTTAGCTGCCCTGCAGGTTTTATTGGGGACTTCTGTGAGGTGGATGTTAATGAATGCTGTTCAGAGCCCTGTCTCCATGGAGCTATTTGCCAGGACCTTACCAATGGCTACCAATGCCACTGTCGACCAGGTGAGACTCACCAAGCTAGCACATAGCATTAGCTGCTAAAGCCCTATTTTGGATGGTCTCTTAGCTTTCAGCTTGCCTGTTCCGTTGTATTTTTCAGCAGCTCACTGCTGATTTCCAATAACAGTTACCCTATGTTTAGCTGCATAACATGGTTTATCTGTTTGATTCAACTTGCAAAAATCTTCTGTATTGCAAATACCATTCCTGGCCTATTTTTGTGATGATGTTGGGACTGAATTGGGAGTTAGCATTGTACTTTGATATCATATGTTTGATAATTGTGTTAAACACTTGCTCACAATTAACACTAAATTGATTGATTAAAGATTGATTTCAGGACTGATGGCTTTGTATCTTTAATTTTGGTTTATGTTGATGTGTTTTGGTTTTTTTTTTCATCATTTGTTTTTTTTTGTTTTTGTTTTTTTTCTCATCATTTGCTTATTTCAACAGCCGTCTGCACATTCATTGAAATGGAAATGCCATCAGAATGTCTGAGCAGGGTCGTGTAATATCTATAAAAAAAAAAAAAAAAAATGAGATATGAGCAGCTGGACTCCTGTTGTCCAAAGTTGCAAAAATCTTTTGTGATAACAAAAGGATATTGTTCAGAAAGAAAGAAAGAAAAAAAAGCAGAAGATTTCATGCTGATCTAAGGCACACAATGCTACCGATGCCATTTCTACATGTGACCATTGAATGACCCTGTTATGTTTTAAGTGTCAGAAAAGTACAGCTGAAGTATGGGTGTCAGACAACTCTGGATAGCTATCCAAAAATCACACATTCCCCATGATAGTAATTTACCTCTGTAGATTTCTAAAAAGGTAATTACAGAACAAAACAACAGCAAGCTAGAGTATTAAAATGTTTTCAGCCTTTTTTACCTCTGTTTTCCAGGTCTTTTCTAGTGCGTATCTGTGTCTGTGAGTGTCGATAAAAGGGTCAGGGAAATCAGTGTGGTGGAATGCAATTGATATTCGCTCGAGTCGGGGAGGGCGGAGGGGGGTGTGGGTGTAGGGGGGCTGACTGTGTCAGGCTTACCGTGCTAGTCTCTTGGCTTTTGTTCATGTCAGGCTGGACAGGCCTTCACTGTGAAGATGACATTAATGAGTGCCTGCCGCAGCCGTGCAACCAAGGCATGTGCATCCAGAATGATCCAGGCCACGGTTATACCTGTTTTTGCCGTCCCGGATTTGTGGTGAGGCTCCCTTCCTCTTCCTCTTCCTCTTCCTCTTCCTCCTCCACATCCCCCTCCCCTTATGAGTCGTCTTCTTCCTGTCTGTATCTGTTTTGAAAACAACCACACTCTTTCACCTGTCTTATGACAAGTATTAGTTTTACCTTTCCATTCTATATGGCGACAGACTTTTATTTTGTCCTTGACATCCTCCAATCAGAGAGTGAGGACATCTTCAGTATCCTCTACACATAGATGTCTTTGCAGCTTGAGGCTTTAGCAATAATTGCTCCGGCTGCTACACGTAAAGCTAATTTACACCCTTATTTAGTTGGATTTGGGGCTAACACTGTGCCTGAATCCTAATGGCCTCCCATAGTCGTTCTGTCGCAAGTTGTGTCTTATATATTCATTGCAGCATATTGCATCAAACATTGTTTTTAATGTTGGGATTCACTGAGCCGGCCTTTCTGCTGTGTACGCCTTGTGTAACAATTATTATTGTAATCATCAGAAGTCATGGAATACCCTTGAGTATTTTATTTATTTATTTATTTAGTGCTCATGACCAAAGCAGCAGGCATCTGAGCGGCACTGGAGGTTGCTCAGACAGCAATTTCATTTAAATATCAAAACAATAACATGATATTAAATCCCCTCATTTATCTCTCATGTTACGACAGGCCTGCAGTTTCAAAAACAGCTGTGTAAGGCTATCTGATATATCTTTGACATCGACTGAATTAGAAAAAAAAGTAGTAGTATTAATAACAATAATAATAGTAATAATACTATTAGGGCAGTACATTTTGAATAGTGTATTATAAGTGGTAATTTCTATTTTCAGGGAAGGAACTGCGAGAATAATTATGATGACTGCTTGCTTCAGCCATGCCCAGATGCCCATATCTGTGTGGATGGTATTAACAATGTCAGCTGTCTGCCTGTTGAGAGAGATGTCCTGTCTGAGTCTTCTGTGTCAGTAGCTCCTTGGGGCCTCCTCCCAACCACATCATGGCTCCCTGGCACTGTGGCACCAGTGGAGGACCTACAAAATTCAGAACAACCAAAAGGTAGGGAGGAAACCACATTAAGCATGTACAGTCGGCCCTCGACTTACGCAGGCATTTGGCTCCCACACCCCCTGTGCTATCCAAAATCCACATGTGTTCAAGACCCATACATAAAATGGCTTGGTACTTTGCATATAACCTATGCCTATCCTCCCATATACTTTAAATCATGTCTAGATTACTTAGAATACCCTTATACAATGTAAATGGTATGTAAATAGTTGTTGTAATGTATTGTTTAGTAATGACAAGAAAAAAAAAAGTCTGTATATGTTTGTGACAGAAGCAGCCATCGTAAGCCTCACAAAGTATGTACTTTTAGCACTTTTACCACCTTTTACACTTTGCTTTTTAGGAGCCATTTTCTCACACACAAACAGTGAACACAAGAACACAGCACAAATAATGAATGCACAATAAGCGATTCACGACCAACCAGTGATACAGCAAGACTGACAGAGAGAGAGAGACGCTGAGGATGTTTGAACAGTCAGGGTATGGACACACATCACTTTATTCGCGTGGATTTCACGCTCGCTTGACATGCACCGACTTCAAATTTTGTATTTTTGGAACTTTCTTGAAATTTTCTTTTAAATATTTTTGATCCGCGTACATTTGAATCCGCACTATTGAAACCCACATAAGTCGACGGCCAACTGTACTATGAAACAAATTAATAATACTGAAATGTCCATGTGCAAAAGTTTATCATAATGGTCACTTTTATTATGTAAGTTTGTTTTTGATGACTGCTGCTAATCTGTGTTATCCTTTAATAATCAGCTGTTCTCACCACTTTCCTTCTCTCTCTCTTACGTCCTCTTAGTTCAAGAGTGGGTCTTTTGATAGATGGAAATATTTTGTGGTACAAGATTTAAAGTGAAATATTTTGTGGTACAAGATTTAAAGTGAAATATTCATGTATTCTACTCAATTCATCCTTCATTCTTATACGCCTTTTTTCTCTTTTTTTAAAATTACTTCATTTGCATAAATGATTAGCACCTGTTCGCCAAATCAATAGGTTCTTTAAACTGGTCCAGTAACCACAATATAGCATAACATTTGTATTCATCTTTGATGTTTTGTTTTCATTATTTGAAGTGTGTATCAGTCTCAGTGTATTCGTAATGAACCCATCTGAGCCAAACTACTCATGCTGCTGACTGTTGCCTATATTTGGCTGTTTTAAAAGCTCTCATAAACCTTAGAAGGTATTTGTGTTTTGATGACCGCTTTGGCTTTGTATAGCTAATGTATAGCTCCAACAGTATTTGCCATTATAAATTTCAAGGCTTTATTTCCATAGAAGAGCCAGGCTATTGTATGCCTCTGCGGGAAGCCAGATTTGGGAGCTTTCCATGACCGCTGAACATGGGAACGATGAACAAATGCTTTTTAAAACCATTATGTGCCTCAGCCTTTCTTCTAGGAAGCTATGAGCAATAGTTATGCCTCAAACCTACTGAAAGTCTGCCATTGTATAACTGTCAGAAGTAGTAACTGTACTACCGTAAAGTCAGTAATAGTTTGGAACAGTATTCATATAACACAGTATGTTTGAGGGTCACCTCATATGTCCCAAACATACTTTTTATGTACACATCATGGATGAAATTTTTGTTCATTTAAATCAAGACTCTTAGCCGAAATGCCAGGAGCAGTCACCATGTGGAGTGTTTTTATTTTCCTGTAATTAGAAAAAAGAGACCACTTTTTAATCCCCTTTTTTGTTGTTGTTGTCTTTTTGTTTCTTTGTTTGTTTTTAACATAATGTTTTCTTCATGTTCTCTCCAGTGTTCGTTAATCAAACTCACCTGTCACTAATTACTTCAAGCTCAGCGTTTGCCTGAGATCACTTCTTTTTAACAGACTTCTTTTTAATTTTTATGGGGTGTAAATATGCTACATCTTGTTTTGTGAACTTCAGTTCCTTTTTTAATCGTAAATTATTATCTTAAGAAGGTTTATATCACTGGAGCTGGATTTTACTTATCATACTCAGATATGAGTCATTTGGGGTTTTTTAGCCTTTTTCCCCCATTGTCTCAGTTCTGCATCTACTCCCACTCTGCAGGCTTGGCACTTTTTTAAAGAGGTTACTGCAAGTCTATAACGATTGATGTCATTTTCAACAGTGATTAATACACAGCCATGGCCAAAAGGGTATAAATTTTAATCTATAGGCCTATGGCTTTTCTCTCCTGTGTAAAAAAAAAATCACTATGGCATTTTCTTGACCCTTGTCATCAGACCAATTATCAGACCAGTATGATTGTGAATGTAAATATTACTCTGCCATTCAATGTGAATGACAGCTTGAATTTTAAACTGAAATATCTCAGTGGACCTGTTAATGTGAATATGTTGATCTCCAGAGGAGAGCAGTTAATTATTTCAACTTGGCCTCAAAGGAAATCAATGTATGTGGAATAAGGAGAGTCAAGGTACTCTGGACACCTTTAAAACGGCCTGTCCGTCCATATGAGTTTTCTTCAGGTTCGGCAACCATGGCAGCTTACTGATCACAGCTAGATTGACTCATCTGTGTCAGTCTGAGGTCAGATTGCCAAGAGATAAGACTCAGGAAGCTGCTGAAGTATAAACTTTAATAATAAAAAAAAACGAGGTACTAAATCCATCAATAATGGATTCTGGAAAAGAGTCAGCATTTGAATCTTAACATGTGATGCACAGCAGATCAGACCTTCTAGAGGTATTCCATGTTCTTATTTGACATGTGAGCTAGACCCTTTTTTTTTATTTTATTGCAATGCAGCCAAGCTCAGACAAAAGACTGCATCACCCTGCGCAAGCTGAAGGTTCACATGGCTAATGAAATCTCTCTGACAGCACCTGATCCATGCTCTCCTCTCTCTGCAATTCTCTGTCTTTCTTTTTCTCCATCCGAGCGCTGCTGTACAGGAGAGCATTCATACGTCTCATCTAAGAGGGACAGCAGTCTAAAATGTCAGTGTACTTGATGAGCTGTGTCAGTCTTAATGGCATAATTAGAGCACTACATTGTTACACCATTACAAATAGGCTTGCAAAGATTTTGGAGTTTTGTTTTATGTTGCTCCTGGGCAGTTCATTAGCTCCGTTGTCCGAATACCCTCCATGAATTTTATGTTGCATTCTGATCATGATTTCTAAATGAATAACAACATCTTATCAGAGCACCGCAGTCTCTGCCAACATGTTTTGTTGATTCTGATGTTGGATAAATAGCAATACTGCTTGAGAGATTCTAATGAGGTCTCTAAAACTCATGAATATATCTATCTAGGTCGCTACCTAAAAACAACCATTGCCCTAGGTGCAACTATAAATAGATTTTGAAGACACTCGCTTAAACCTCAGCTTAGACTTCCTGCTATCTTGTCAAGTCTACCTTTTGAAAACAGTCTGTGTCAAATGTAATTCACAGAGGTGGAGGCCAGGGGTTGGCGTGGTTGTGCATTTGGTGCTACTTCATGATGGAGAAATCTGACGTCATGCTTAGGCAGTAGGCAGATGTAAACAGATTGAGACCTCTTCTGCAATTATCTCATTTTTCAAATAAAAATAGGCACTCCACTCAATCCCCACGGCTGTGTTCGTGGAGTATACGATAACGCCAAATCTAGTTTGGTGGAGGTTGAGGGAACCAGTGGGGAAAAAAAATCTGTTGCACAACTGGCAGAGAGCTTAGCGAAGATGATCCATGATATGCCGACCTTTTCCTCAAGTGATCACCACGGTACACCAAGACCTGCTATCGCCTGCTGCCAAGGATATCAGAGATTAAATGACATAAGCCGTGCCCCTTGAAATCATCTTGTCTGGAAGAGTGAGAGATTACCTTCCAGTTGGTCACCGTGGCTACATCTGCAATGTTGTATTGAAATTCAAACGCTTTCTTTCCTTACGACATAGTGCTTGATTTTTTTTCCTTTTTTTTTTTTCAAATTACGGATATAAAGAAATCAGTTTCATGCTCATTCATGCTTAGTCCTTATGCAATTTGTACGTTCTTGTTCGACTTGGTTGTGCAATGACCTGTGCAGGGGTCATTAATTTGTTTACAGCTAGGTTGACACCACTGACTCGATTTGTTTTGAGTTGTTTTGATTTGCTTTGTTTTATACCCTGACAAGATGAAATGTGAAGCTTGTGTCACCCCTGTTAATGAATATTCATGAGCCAGAGCCTGGCTATATAAAATTACCAGTCTCAGTCCTCCTTCCCATCCCAGCAGTGGTTTATGTTCACTGTGTTTATGAAGATGTCAGTGCAGTAGGTCAGATCATTAATTATTAATTGGGCTTGATGCACTATATCCAAGCATTGCAGAAGAATTGTGATGCACTGTATGTCAATGAAACACAATTGCGTGTTCTTTTTATGTTAAACCAACTTATATGCACCACTGATTTATGATTTATGCATGTGGTCCAAATTTAAACAAAAATAAAAAACGTGAAAAACGTATTTTATTCAAGGAGTATTCCCTCTGACAACATATTAGTTCTTTATGTCCTCTGTCCTCTGAAGTCTTGGCTCTAGCCTGTGTTCCATTGAACACAGCACACACCAGTGTCTGGTAGGTGAATCGTGCAATTAACAAATCTGATGTGCATATTTACCGGCTGTGCATAAATCATGAAACAATAAAAGAAAATGTTCATTACTTTAATCACATAACTAGCTTTAAATTATTCATCATGATTCCAATCTGCGCAATCTGTATCTCATTACTGTGAATGATGAGGCTTTTCAAATACGAACCTTAAACATAATGGCTGTCTCTACATTGTCTGTTAGCGCAATGTAAGTCAATCATATTGCCTATATCAGAGGAGTTCCCCTGAGGGGCCTGGAGTGAGGGTTTAGAAGTGCTTAAAGCAGAAATATTTGTTCCACTTCAAATGGCACTTACTTATCAAGGCTTTTTGTGCTGACAATGTGAGTTCTAGTGCAGCTTAGTTATTTTTTTGTTTTGTTTGTTTGTTTATTTTCCTGTGCACCAAAAATGTTTCAGTGTATTAATTTTAGTAGCATATGGGTTTAGTAGCATATAGGGTATGAGGATACAAAGCTTTATAGAATTTCTTTTTTCTATCCATATGTTCAATTTTAATGAAATTACTCCTTGTTTAAAGTAGTTCATGGTTCATGGACTCTTCTATGTGTTAATCAATCATGTTGTCAGTGACTTCTTTTCTGACATTTGAAACTCAATTTTGAGAACAGCTATCAACTGAAAAAAGGGAAACAATAGCACTAACATCTTTTTTATGGCCACATTCTTATGAATAAGGAAAAACATAAGTGCAAAGCCTTGTACCAAGGGGCCTGGTATACCACTGAGCTTAAATGATTCTTTTTGAAATTGCACTTGACAGGAGTGGTAGGTGTGCTGTGTAACACAGACTGTTATGTGCTTTAAAGTTATCCGGGGACAAATTGGTACATAGCTGATGAAAAGGAATATATTCCTTCTCATAGATCAATTGACTCCCTAATATTTTAGGGTATTTTTGATGATTTTTTTTTTCTTTCTCAGATTGTCAAATACAAATGTATTCATTTTGGATGGTGTGGATGAATGAATAAACAGTATGCAAGCTTTTGTGTGTGTGTGTGTGTGTGTGTGTGTCTGTGTGCATGCATTTGTGCAGGTAAACTTTTAAATTGAACCAAATATGAAACATGACCAGCAGTAGGACAGCCTTGAGTACATCAGTACCTGCACCTGCGCATGCTCATTTTTGTTTTCCATCTTGTTCGGATCCTAATTCCACCACTGAAACTTGACATCATGACAATGCAAATGTGAAAGTTTGAATAGTAATTAATGAGGGATTGCTATGGTTTGAGAGTGAAGCTAAACAATGTTTCCCTCTGCTATTTGCCGCACGACAAGTCAGGACTATCTTTAGAAGCTTTTTCATTTTCTTATCATCTCTCTGTGTGCTACAATACAAACAACAGACATGTTTTGATCATTGCAAAATGGAGCCCTGGAGGGCAGGCTGCCCCTCTCACACTTTGCCTAAGAAGAAAGAATTTGGGAACTTGGACCTAAAAGCGATAATCTTAACCTGGAAACGTGAGTCAGTGGCAAAAATGGAGGCCGGGAACGGGAACCAACCGTTAATGATCCATGCCAGCGGCTCCTGGCAGCAGTCTCAGACTGCATCAAAGCCTACATCAGTCCAAACAAGGCTTTAAAATTAATGAGTGGATTGTCTCGGAGGGGTAATTTTCCATCATCAGAACAGACAAACTCCATTGTCTGAACAGGAGAAGGAGGCAGATCTCCATAGTTCCTGTGCATTCATCCTCATTAATCCTGAGATCACAGCTTCTCTGTTCCTGATAATTTTCCCCTTTTTTGGTTGTAGGCCTCTCTTTAGGGTACTGGTGTGGTGCAGACTGGAGTTGGTGAGGTGGGAACTTTCTTCTTTTTTTTTCCCGCAACTTACTGAATTGCTACATGAGCCAAAAAGCCCTAGAGGCCTCAACATCAGTTCAAAAGAGGTCTACATTATAAAGATTTAAAGTCAACCAAATATTGATAAAGCCTTCATCTGCAGTGAGTCCATTAATCTTGTCAGCAGTCCAAAAAAAAAAAAAAAGACCTCATGCTCTTTTTGTACAGATTGTATTAGATCATAGGGCCTTGAAATGGACAGGACATAAGGCAGGTACATATTACAGAAACTGTTTGATTCTTAAAAGGCTCTAAGGGTAAGCCTTTCTTTGTAAGAAATGATAAAAATTTTGCAGGAAATGAGAAACGCATTAAGTGAGGGCTCCCGTAATGTTTGGCCCAAATTGCTCAAGTCAGAGCATAGTCTTTTAAGTTTGTCCGCACCACTAACCTCAATGAGCTTTTTAGGCAGTGGGGCTCTTACTGGAATGTTCCATAATTGCCATCTGACATGGACGATAGAGACTGGAATATCGTGCCTTACAATGAGGCATGTAATAAACGTGTGTGATTAAAACGCTCTCAGCCAAGCCTCCTCTCTATGGCTCTTCTATGGCATTTACACGCTCTGCAGCTTGTGGCAAAGCAATCATATTTACACGTTTACAATGAGTTCACTCAAAGACAAATGGACCTGCTTTCAAACTCGCATGCTTGTTGTGATTTTTTTTCTTTTCTTTTTTATGTTTCCCATTCAACAAATGATCCTTATCCTTTCATAAAATGTAGCAGGTGCACTGGCCTCTTGAGGTTGCTCTTTTTATGCCAGTAAACATATCATGTGGAAATTTGTAAGGTTTCGACAGTGGAGCTTTACATGACTGTGCACCAAAGGCAATGTATTTACTTTACTTCTTTTCCACTGAGGCTCAAGAACATTGAATGTGCATTTTATACTAGTGCTATATGCTGTCTGTTTAAGGTATTAAAACATTTGGATCTTGAGATCCATGTGTAACTAAATGGGAAAATTACACAAGGTTGCATGTACCATGAGAGCTGATAAGGAGAGTGTATGTTGGTCATTATAATGTCGCTATTGCTGTAATGCTTTAGAAATGCATTTATGAGTCACCATAAAGCCTTTGTAATACCTTATAAGTCCCGGATGGTACATTATCACTAGAGATGTCCCGATGAAGTTTTTTTGCCCCCGATTCCGATCCGAGACATTTAATGTTGAGTTTCTGCCCATACCAAGTCCCATTCCGATACTTGTATTTCTAGGTTGCACAATGCACGTTTCAAGTACATTAAAGTTTATTAAAACCAATTCAGTGTATATGCTTGACAACTGAATAGCAAATGCATTAAGAAAAAAATTAAAGAACCAGCTGTTTTTTTTATTACGTTGTTTATTTTACAAAATATCAAAGAAAACCTTCTTGTAAAGCTCCGATAGAGCATGCATCTGAAATGTAGGCTAGTGTCGAGAGGGTAAGGTGTACTGTGGGAGTTATACCAGAAAATATACATAAGTGTTTAATTTTATTTAATCTGACAATAATTCAAGTGGTTATCTAACTGTCAGTTACGTTGATAGTGTTTCTGAAAGCCTCTTTTTTGTATGCTATCGTTATCAATCCTAGCCATAGTTAAGCGACTGTATTGCTCTCTGCAGTCATTAGTTTAGGCTAACTCGCACACATCACACAGCTAAAGCGTTAGGTGTTTCAATTTTGAAATGATACCTTGGTTGTTATTAGTAGTCTTTGAGGATTAATGTCGTCAGAGTATGCTGACCTAAAAGACTTTCAAATTTAAAAGTTAAAAAGAAAACCCGTTCGCCTCAATTTGCCGACTTTGAACGCACCTCTGTATTCACTACCAAATGGGCTGGTCAACCAAAGCGATTAATTCAATTACCCTCTCAGTAGTCTTTTTGGCCTTGTTGCAGTCTCGAGGAACTTTTCTCTCCTTTTAAAAGTATAGCCTACAATGTGTGTTGCTTCGGAGCAGCTTTTGCCTGTATTACCTGGGTGAACTCAGTGTATTCCGCTGTGTTTATTTTTTAGGTGCCGTATCAAAGTGGTAGTGGCCCACTGAACACAGCTCTGTGTTACTACCGCCTCGCAAAATGGTCGCATTGCAAACATTACAAGTGGCTGTTGGACTGCTTTCGTTTCCCAATTTAAAACATATCCACACTGCAGACATTTTAACCGCGTCCTGCCACAAATTATGCTCTCCGTTTACGACACCTGTGTGACAGCTGACGTAAAACAAAGGATCGTGTTCAGTAAAGGCAATACCAGTCAGTTAAAGAATGCCTTGATCGGCCCCGATACCGATCTTTGAGATCAGATCGGGACATCCCTAATTATAACATTTGTCACAAGCATTTACAAGAAATCATTGTGCTTCAAAACCGTGTCCCTACGACATTGTAACAGAACCTGTGTAATGTTTTATATGCTGTGAACTGCATTATAACGACCATGTAAAACACACAGGGCTTTTTGCAGACTTTAATTGAAGTGATGATCTTTTAAGAGTCAGACCAATATAGTTATAACTCACATGCTGTTATAAGAGGAAGCTAAGTGACATACATAAACGCAGAATTCAGTCTTTTTTTTTCATTTAAAAAGTTAAATATCCTAAAAATATTATTGTATATCCATTCCTTTCAGTAATACATAATTATCTGCTCCAGTAAGAGGCTTGTTATAGTGACATTTTCACCTTAATAAATGCTTATGAACAAAAGTGCAAATCAGTACAGAAATGCACTTGGTAACATTAGTTGACATCTATGATGTGCTTATTATACTCACAGAATGCTGCTGTCTCACAATCCAGGCTACCTATGTCAGCTAGTGTTACAGGATGCATCTTTTCTAAGATGTATGTTATCATAAGGTTACAATTTCCACTGGAGGAACTTAAAAAAATTGATTGCAACTTGCAGCAAGTTGGGGTTTTTTTTTGGGGGGGGGGGGGGGGGTTGTAAGTTACTTCAACTTTCAATGAAGTTCAATGTTTATTCACACATTTACTCCTCTATTGAAACTGATGTGGTTAAATGAAAGAACCTGACACAAGAAGCATCGATCCAAACTTTATTAAAACTAGTCATGACAAGGCTGCAGATAGGAGTGGTTATACTGGGATACAGTCTTGGATTATGGCTTTGAGGTACTTTAGAGCAGTAGTTTTACCTGCACAGAAGGCTGGAACTTATGTGCTTAATTCGTTTCTACCTGCTACCAGTAGTCAGTGGAGCGTATGATGCAGAGCAGAGTGGGGCAGTGTGGTGGTTTGAGAATTTTAGATGCTTTACAACAAAGTTATGGCACAAGTTGGCAGCAATGCAAAGTTGTTGCATTTGGCCAGTTTTGAGATCACACATACCATGATCAGGAGCAGTGTGATTTATAGAATATCACAAACATTGTGTAAGAGGAAACTGCAGATTCTGGTTGTAACAGAGATTCAACTTGTCATCAAGGGCAACTCAGGTTTTTGGTTGTGTTGAAAGAATGGACCAGCAGTGGATAATTCTGTTTTGCTCAGTTTGAGTTTGAAGTAATGCCTCCAAGTAGCTATGTCAAATAGACAGGCAGAGATGATCTCAGTGAACTTGGAAGGAGAAGACTGGGAGCAGTACATGACCGTTTGACACGTGTAAGTTGAGGAATGAAAACTCACCTTGACTACTGTAACTACAGAGCAGAAAGCTTTGAGTAGAATATGATACTGAGTCAGAGGAGTGGGTGAGTTTGATTTCCTCCATCTTGTCTCAGCTGTCCTTGGTACCGAGCAGCCTGAGTGAAACATGTCTTTCAGCCAAGGAGCGGAGGCAGCCAGGGTGGCTCGTTTGGAGGCAAGAATGAATCAAGAGAAAATGACTGTAGAATTTAATACTGAAGCAGCAGTGTCAGATGGCATATGTAGAATTTGTATTAATAGAGGGGTGCCAGTGACGCAAAGTTTGACGGAAATGGATCTCTCATGGTAAATCAGGTCAATGGGCTTAAGCACACAAGGGGAATGCCAGCTAAAAGGAGAGGCATAGCACATGGACATAAAGCAGAAACATTTGATGTCTGTGTTACAGTTCAGAGAGCTTACACTTGTTCTTCCAGATTAAATCATATAGAGTTTATGATCTGCCTTCTTCAGAAAATTACAACTCCTTTTTGTGATGAATTCGTCACATTGAGAGGCTTCCACTACAACATATAACTGCTGCTTGTATGTAGAAATGTCTGATTGGCAGATTAGGGAACCAGACTATGGACGTTACCCAATTAGCAAATGAGGCGGAGGGGTGTAATTTGAAGAAATGCTTTGCACTAGGTCAGACATAGAAACATACATCCATCCGCAATTACAATGGGAGGATTGCCTGTAAGTAATAAAAAGATAAGTATATACATGAGGAAAACAGAGAGATTACAGTCCTACACAACACTAGTACCAACACTAGCAAATGCTGTCCCAAGAAAATAAATGTACTTAACTGGATTACACATCACTAATTCCTCATTGCGAATTGTAAAATTAGTTAGGTAGTTAGTTAGTTAGATAGATAGATAGATAGATAGATAGATAGATAGATAGATAGATAGATAGATTTTTTGGCTATTTACATAAGCCCATTTGAGAAGTGCAAATAAAAGCACTGTACATAATTTCTTATGAGGTTACAACACCATCTGCCTAATGATAATGCCAACCAGTTTTGATTTACTTTGACTGAGTGTGGTGTAATGTCTCTCATCAAATTATATTCATATATTTTAAAGTTATTTTTATTTATATATAAAGTTAGAGGTATACATGTAGATTCAAAATACACATTTATTCCACATACTTCACATCTGTGCTATTACTCCAAGTTTGACCAGTTGAAATGTCTTTTGAGTATATGTGGGATTAGAAGATTTACTCTGTTATCTGGGTGGACCTGGTAGGTGGAGCTTGGCAATAAAGGATATATATAAGGCAGACATGAGTGTCTTTGAAAAATCCTTTGAAGATGCTGAAACATGAGATTGTCTGCTGTTGAGAGCGACTGCTAATCAGAATAAAAGAAGTTATATGGAAGATGTGATTCTCAGTCCCTTCCAATTAAAACAAGCAGAGGATAGTATTTTTTTGCAATTTAAAGAGCTCATGCCAGGTAATGGGCTTCTTTTAGAGCTGATTTGTTTCTTTGATCATGCCCCTGTTCAGGAGCACATGCTACTGTGCAAGTGGTAATTACCATGGAAGAGCCTGTGAGTCGAGTGCTCGCTTCACGTTGGCTTATCTGATATTCTTATAGCTCTAACAAAACACAGAATTCAAAGTTCATTGCTTATTCTGAAATCATTCTTCCTGTTTATAACATGCATTCCTTTCCCAAGTAAACAACAACAACAACAAAACATTTGCGGGGGGGGGGGGGGGGGGGGGGGTTATTTTTCACTTTTTTGTGGCATTGTACCTTAATTCATTCAATTCACATTGCTGAAGAAGTAACATTAGAATGTTGAAACATACTTTCGAGAACTTAATCTGTGAAATAAATGCTTGATAATATGAGTTTATCGTCAACAACCAACACACCAACCCAGTTCCAATTTCAATACATGCTGCAAAGTCTTTCTCTTTCACACATATATACACACACACACACACTCTGCACTGTGCACAAACACCGCACAAAATATAGCCTATGTGGAAGCCATGTCCCTCTCTCTCTCTCCGTCTCTCTCTCACACACACAGTGCACTTTGTGCGTCATTAAAACATCATTTGAAATAGACTGTATACCCCACTCTTACTGAATAAATGCAGACAGATCCAAAAATCATTCAACATTTTGCGTAATATTTATGAAAGCCAAGCCTGGCATCATAAAGTGAATTAAATGTATGGCTTACCTTTGGAAGAGTAGCAGGTGGCAAGTGTTGCTAACTGTACGTTATGTGCTTGCTTATCTTGACGTAATGACAACAAATCAAACAAATCAAGCCAGTAGCACCAAAGCACCAGACAAATGAGCATACTGCTTCCCACAATGTGACCTAATGCAAATGTGACCAAGAAGGTGTGTTTTTTTTCTGTTCTTATTTTTGTTTTGTTGGGCACAATAACTCATTTGAGGGGGCAAGGCCCACGAATGCCCCCCCCCCACCCCCATGCCGACTCTGTGCTGCAGATATGAATTAAATTAAACAATGAGTTGATGACTTGACTCAGTCGGAGAACACAGCATTAAATGTGGTCATGTACCTTAGCAAACTGGGAAACACCCAAATGCTGTTAGCAACCAAGATAAATTAAACACATTTTGAATATTTAACTGAACAAAACACATTTGATCAGGTGTTGTATCATCCAGTCATGTTCAGGTGTAGCCATCTTTGTTTTCCAGACATATTTTTTTGTCATGACAGTAGTACCCATCTACAAATATTAACCAATCTATAACAGAGGAAAATGAGCTGTCTGTTTTGCATAATTGTTCTCAAAATGTTTGTACATGTGGAGCACTACCATACATTCCCTGCTGTTAGTGTTTTGCCTCACTTGTAAGTCGCTTTAGATAAACGTGTCTGCTAAATGAGTACATGTAAATAAAGTGTCCTCCACAATTATTGGCACCCCTGCTAAAGATAAGTAAAAAGGGTTATAAAAAATTCACCTTTTGGTGAATTAGCTTAATCTCACACTGACGAAATGAGAGAAATCCAGCCTTTAACTGAACTAAATTTATCCTGAGAAAAAAAGCCCCTCATCCAGAAATAATAGTTTTTTTACAAAACCATGTGTGCCACAATTATTGGCACCCCTAGAAATACTTATGAGCCAAATGTAACTGAAGCATTTTATCCAGGTATATTTTACTTTTTTAAGTTGATCAGAGTGCTTAGGACCTTTCAAGCAGTAATCCATGACTTCCTGTTTCACTGTGGTATAAATATGAGGTGACACAGAGGCCGTTTTCCCTTATTCATACATCAACATGGGAAGGATAAGCGAACACACAATTCAATTGAGGGAAAAGGGTGTTGAGCTTCATAAGTCAGGGAATGAGACAAAAATTGAGCTTTTTGGCAACAAACACTCCAGGTGGGTTTTGCGTAAAAAGAAGCATGGCTATACCGAAAAGAACCTGATCCCCACTGTTAAACATGGTGGAGGTTCCACGATGTTGTGGGGGCTGTTTTTCTTCCAAAGGCCCTGGGAACTTTGTTAGGGTACATGGCATCATGAACTCCATGAAATTCCAGGAAATTTTAAATCTGAATCTGGCAGGGGGTGGCACGGTGGGGCAGTAGGTAGCACTGTCGCCTCACAGCAAGAAGGTCTCGGGTTCAATTCCCAGTTGGGTGGCTAGGGTCCTTTCTGTGTGGAGTTTGCATGTTCTCCCCGTGTCTGCATGGGTTTCCTCCAGGAGCCCCAGTTTCCTCCCACAGTCCAAATACATGCAGGTTAGGTGAATTGGAGACACAATTCACCTAACCAGGAAATTCAAACTGGGTCGTCGTTGGATCCTCCTAGCAGGACAATGATCCAAAATATCTGTCTAAATCAACACAAAAATGGTTAACTGATCACAAAATCAAGCTTCTGCCACTGAAAACCTGTGGGATGAGCTGATGAGGAGAGTGCACAAGAGTGGACCTAGGACCCTGGATGATCTGGAGAGATTCAGTAAATAGGAATGGTCTCAGGTTCCTTGCTCTGTATTCTCCAACCTTATTAGGTGTTACAGAGGACTTCATGCTGTTTTATTGGCAAAGGAAGGTTGTACAAAGTATTAAATGCAGGGGTGCCTATAATTGTGGCACACATAGTTTTGTTAAAAATAATTATTTCTGGATGAGGGACTTTTTTTCTCAGAATAAATTTACTTCAATTAAAGGTTGGAGTTTTCTCTTTTTTTCAGTGTATGATTAAGCTAATTCACCAAAAGGTAAATCTTTTTATAACCCTTTCTGCTCATCTTTATCAGGGGTGCCAATAATTGTGGAGTGCACTGTATGATGCAAATGTATTCACCGTCAGTGATGAGATTTGCATTTCTGTCTTACTTTTGGTAGTTGTTGTACATACAGTAATATGACATATAGTATTATGACATTATATGCGTGTCTGTGTTTGGATGTAAACTGCTTGAAATAAACTGGGAATCTGAAAATAGTATGATTTGCACTTATCTGACATTTGTTGGTATAAGCTTTTTTAAAAAAAAAAAAAGTGCCCTTAGCCAATCATTAGTTTCTTAAATTGCCGTTGAATGCTAATAATTCTGTATATGTGTCAGGAAATGTTCAGACCTCAGACCTCAGACCTCAGTTCTCACAGCTTACATAAATGGACTTTCTCTTTTTTTCTTTTTTGAAGTTAGACATAGGTGAAGCCATATCACGTAGTCAAACATAAAAATACATTGCTCTCTCGCTCTCTATCTCTCCATTTCCTTTCAGTGTGTATGTATATGTACGTGTGCGTAAATGTGTCTGCGTGCGTGTTTGTGGGTGTTTGTGTGTGTGTGTCTTTGCATCTGTGGGTGTATATGTATTACAGGAAAAAAAAAGATATTCAAGGTCAGCTTCTTGATATCTATTGGCAACAATCATAAAGCTGTTTGTTGTTTGTCAATGCAAGGCACAAAAAAGAGTGGAAAATGCATAACCTTGTAGCACACAATGTCTGTGGGAACCTGCTGATTGTAGCCATGGGTAGTTGCTGTGCAACTCATAATATGGCGTGAATCATGTGGATGGAGAGCAGCAGCACATATGTTCAGAGACATTCCTTTTGTTTGTGCAAATCTCGAGATAAGGCTTTTTTTGGCTATAAATGTTGTTTTTTGGGGTTTTTTTTGGGGGGGGGGGGTTGTTTGTTTGTTTGTTTTTAATCTCACAGTCTCCCCTGAACTCTGATGTTACAGACAGCATGGTGAATCTGAGTATGTGAAACTGAGGTGAAACAATATCGAATGCTTCATTGTTACATTGCTTTGTCAGAGTTAAGTGGGTGATTTTTGAGTTTAAAATGAGGGGGTGCTTGTATTAAAGTATGCTTATATTACAATGAGCAAGAAACCAGGTACACCATTCATTCATTCATTCATTCATTCATTCACTCATTCATTATTTATGTGTTTACTGGTTTGTTAGTTTTTTGCTGCATTGGACCAATACTGTTGTGATATGAAGAACATAATTTTGAAAAAGCATAACTTTGAGTTTGCACTAGGTACTTTTCGCATAGAGACCCTAGAGGAAAAATGTAAATCGTTCTGAAGCTCTATGGCCTGTAGGCTTAAATTCATATATCACATTTCAACTCTAACACAAATCGCTCTTCAGTGTCTAATTACAGCTATAAACCGCTGTTCTGAGTGACTACTGTTCTAAGGAGATTTATTTCTTTATGCTATCTCCCTCCTCAGAGCACTAATGTGTTCTCCCACTGCTTTATGGAGAGGCAAAACAATAAGAGTGTCCTAATATTGATTTTTACCTAGTCAGTGTAATTGCGTTCACCACGTATAGCTTTTACAGAACCTGGAGGAAAAAACTGTAACTCACTCCAATTCCCTCAGACATCACTGAGTTGGGAAACAAGACAAGACAATAGGTAGCAAATCATTCAGACTCAGCTGTTTGGAAATGAAAGAAATAAGCAGAAATGGGCTATTTATGACATTATATATATCAGTATTCACAGACAGGATATACAGCATAATCAGTTCTGAAGTGGGAAAAAGTGTTCGACCATATCTTTTATAGAACCTGTATTATTGTTTTACTATGTTAACTGGATTTTTCTGGTTATATAATATTATTAAAGTAACGTTTTTTGTTTCTTTCAGATTACTGTATCTCTGAAATGCTCTCTACTGTTTTTCCAACAGATATAAGCTATGTGGGCTACTCTGGTGATTCCTTCTTGGAGTTTGAGGGCATTAATCTTGGTGCATTAAACAACATTACAGTTCGGTTTCAAACCAGAGCAGCTAATGGGACCCTTCTCTACGCTGACCAAGGACCTGATCCTCGTGCCTTCTTTTTCATTAAACTCTTCATTCTTAAAGGAATTCTGCAGGTTAGATCAATCTTGCATGTTCCTTTTGATACAAAGGTATTGTTACTAAAAGTGATTTACTTAACTTTTATATAAAGAAAGCTAAAAACACCTATACGTAAACAGAAAACTCAAATGCCAAAAATTAACCATTTTTACACTCATGCATCTCCCAGATTGTTTGGTTGATGATTAGTTTTGTTGGTAATTATGTTTGGTAATCCTGATTTTGTGATACACTGTAATTGAAAGTTTCATACTGTAGAGTTGCCATCAGTATTGTCTGTTCTATCATTACTAAAATAACCTCAGCAACACTGTTGACTGATATCTGACCTCATGTACTTTATATTATAACAAAACCTATTTTGTCATGTTTTAGTATGACTTTTCCTGTAATGAAGATGAAGGCGTGAAGAGAATAAATAGCACTGTATCAGTTGATGATGGCTATGAATACATGGTGCTTGTAAGGTAAGATTTTTAACAATAGTCCTGACAATAGTCACTGTGTTTCAGGCTGTAAACATTTAGTTTAATAAAGATAAAATGATGGAATATTATGAAGATCAGTAAATTAAATTAAAGGTAGACATAACATTTTTTTTTTATACCTGAATATATTGTGCCTTCTTCTTCTTCTTCTTCTTCTTCTTCTTCTTCTTCTTCTTCTTCTCCCCCTCCTCCTCTTCCTCTTTCTCAAAAGTTAGTGTCTGTAGTTCTGAAGGTTCTTTTACTTAAGAATCAAGCAAAATCTGTATTAGAATTCTAAAGCTTGTGTCAGGCCTAAGAATATGTGCTGTGGGTCTCTGATGTCCCTTCTCACTTGGGTATTAAAATGGTGTAAAAACACATGTAAAATGATCATCCATCAAAAAGCAGAAAGGTAAAGATTCTTCTTCATGAATCATAGTTGAAAAACACTAAATATGCCATTTCCTATTACTGTGGTTGTAATTATTACATGTTTAAAACTACTAGTACATTGCTAAACTTTCAGAGTACAGGTTGTAAATTTGTGCTTATCTCAGCCCTACAGTGAGGAAAATGCTTCTGTGTGGGAAAAGAGATATCAATGGGCTTCAGCAGGTCATCTAGTGTCCAAACATGCATATGTGTCCAACACGTATGCAGAGAAAAAAACGCAGGCGCTTCATTAGGCGCTTGTCAGCTTCATTAAATCTATCAAAAAGTGTAGTTAATGTGGCATGGTCAAAACTAAAAACCTTATTTCACATACACACATCAAAAGCTGCAAAGTGATGATTCATTCTGGTCCTCCAAAATGTTATCTCTCATCTTATAGAAAATTAATGTGACCTCACAAGTGGACTGCACAAAGTATTACAAGAAGGGGCACAGACAGTTCAGAGACTTTTTCTTTTCTTGGAACTGTTTTGGAACTGTTTAAATTCAGCTTATTCAACTTTATCAAAGTAAAATAGATTCCATATATTAGAAAATTGCAATATAAATCTGTACTGTATTTTAGTCATAAAAAAAATAATTAAAATAAAATAAAAGAATTAATTTTAAAACAAAAATGACAAAAAAAAAAATAAAAATAAAACATAACTGAGCTCTGGAGCACCATTAAGACCTGTTAAATTCTTGAAATTTTGTCAAGGGCTTTTGAGCCTCATCATTGAAGTCTCGGTCAAAAAAGTATTTAATACATTTATGATTCTGCAAGGAACTGCAGATCACTAGCACAGTCTAGATAGCAGTCTCAGAATGCTCAGAGAGATAATCAGATCATTTATCTTTGTCTTACAATTTCTTCTAATACCACCAGGGTTTTACTTTTTATTAGTAAAATGAAACACCTCTGTGGTACATAAAGTGAAATACTCTATGTCTAATAGTTATTTAACCATCTGCATGTTTTTTCAGGATATGGTTGGTTTTTCAAAAGCAAAGACCTGTGTCTGACAAAATTATGCATTTCACATCTCCTGCTTTGATTAGGGATGCCAAAAAAAAAAAAAAAAAAAATACTTGTGCCGCTTCAGATTTGCTGTAACGTAGATCCTTGACAATTTTTCATCTTAAGTGTATTGATCTGTCATTTCTGTTTATCTAAAGAGTTTAAAATGTGCCCACTGCAAATGCAAAAGCAGCACAAATCTATCATTATTCCTTGAGCTAGATTTTAAAATAGTTAGCATGTGAGATAGCTGTCAGAAGACGGGTTACAAACAGAGGACAACATCTCTGGCATTCACTGAAACCAATACGAGTCCTGTGTAGTAATTCTTCCCCATCTTTTTTCCCCATCTCACCTTAAGACACCTAAGGACAGTCATGTTGAGCATCGCAGCAGGTTTTGTCATAGGCTTTTAATGTATCTTTCATTCAAAGACAATTTTCTGTATGTCTAATAGAAATCCACTGGGACTTCTCAAGGACTCCCAGGGCCCTGTGCCCTCTGGCTGGTGGCCAGGCCGATTTGGCAGAGCGCTCCTAAATTAACCCACACTGGCACCAGAGGAGAGACTTAGGGGAGCTCTGGGTCCGTGCCCCGGAGTGTTGAGCAGGCAAACGCCACAGCCTGCGAATTACAGCCCTAACAAATCAGGCTAGATTGCTTCCTGGACCTCCTCCCCTCTGCATGGGGAGCATGGTGTCAGGAGGCAACGGTGTACAGGCTGCACATCTGTGGGCAGACTAGCCTCCAGCTGCAGATAGTTAGCCCAGAATCTGCACTTAGGTAATTATCTGTCCTCCCATGTTGTTTGGAAGGACAGAATTAGCTCTGGAAATCTCCCAAGGCTTTGGGACAGTTCCGGAGCAGTGTGTGCAAGTCACACAAGATTTCTTTAAAAGGAGGGAAAATCAAGGATGAATGAATCCAGGTGAAACACGGCCCCCAAATCTCAAATGCAATTTGTTTTGCTGTCTGCCTTTCATGACATAAAATGAAATGAACCATCACAACTCTACATGTCCTGCTCAACAATCCATAATTGAATATTTTAAATGTAAAAGCGAGCAACATTGCTGAATTAGCATATGAAAAGAGTATCAGGGTTTTGGAACATGGAACATGGAACATGGCTTCACTGTCCTGGCTTTAACGAACCCATATGTCTACGAACCACTCAGTCATTTTATGTTGTTATATGGTCATTGCACATCATGATATGAGATAGCCAGTGCTCTCACTTATTGTAGGTATTGGTTGTGGTAACTGATACATGAGCAGTTGAAAAAACTGTGAAGATACGGTAAATACGGTAGATTTCATGTCAAGTGCACACATAAGAAGTCTGTGTCTGTGTCTGTGCTGTGTTTTCATATGCATGAAAAGCTGCTTGACATCACTGTAGATGTGCTGCAATATTCATGCAGTCTGTTAAAGGAGTGACAGCTCTCAAAGTGTACATTATTTGTACTTGAAAATGAAAGCTGCACTAGATTCAAACGACCAGCCAAAGACGTGATTGCTATTTAATGCAAACTCTGAATTATGAATTGCAGACACAAAGCATGAAATTAGAATAGCTCTGAGGATATTAATTGCGGTTTTGTCAGAGAAGTGGTTGTAAACATCCATTTCAAGGGCCATGTTTTACCTCAAGGATGGAAAGCAGAGGCATTGGATCTTAACAATTTGAATTTTCTGAAGAAACTAAAAGAGGGCAGGAACATTTTTTTTTTTTTTTTGTTGCTGCTGCTGACATTCGTTCACATAATTTAAGATATTATCTTAACGTGTCCTCAGGATGTTATTGTATAACTGTAACTCTGTGACTACCACGTGACTTCTCAAACCAACAGAGCACGTTTCTACTGTGTTATGACAAGTGCCATAGAGCAAATGAGGACACAATAGTTTGGGGTATTTTCCAGTCAAATATTAGGTAATCATTTAAGAAAAATATGAACACTTCCTTGCCATTCCCATACCATTTTCTCGATGACTTATTAATACAGAATGCATGATTCAAGAAAATGGAGGAATGTAAATCAGACACCAAGTCAACAGGAAGGGTTTCAAAGTCATTGTCTTGAGCTGAAAACTAAGCAATAATATGACAGAGAGAAAATGAATAATGAATTCATTTTGTATCCTAGTTTCTCTAAATGCACTATCTCCTGTATCCATGGAAACACAGCATTCATTAGGAGTCATTCAGCACAACCTGTTTTTGTTTTTTTTTTGTTAGAATATTAAAAAGGAAAAATAAAGATAAAATAGGCATTAGTAGAGCTCAGCTTTTAAAGTAATTGTGTCCTCCTAAGGCAAGGAAAATGCAACTTACTGAAATGAGTTTAAAGCTTAAAGTCCATCAGTAGTATTTATGTTAAAGAGAATCCTTAATTTAGCATATTTACGGCCATTATGCAAATACATAAGCATAAGACTCAAATGTTGCAGACATGATTATAGGGTCCCAACAACGCAGGAATATGTTGTATACTTATATCCATGTAGTAAAAATCATAGTCTTGTATCACATTGGCTCTGAGGCTATACTTCTTACTTCCCACAGACAGCGCCTTGCTCCATGTGAGGCAGAAGTTGCTGTGTCTGGCTACAAAAGAGCCAGAAGCATCCCAAGCAATTACTGGTCAGGTCTCACCATTCAAAGAACAAGCCACTTTTTCATAGGAGGAATACCGTCCCGCTACCCAACCTATCGAGTAAGTTTTAATTAGAAGTCCCTTTCAAATGAAAACACTTTTTCTGATGATATATCTGTTTATATTGATCATAAATAAGAAATCATCTTTCTCCATCATACATCACAGCCCTGAGAGCACTTTTTATTTAATTTGATAGAACTGATGGCAAGCCATTAATAAATAATTATGATGTTTCTTTTAATGAGCCAGAAGAGTTCACAGTTTTGGTTGCATCAGATGTTTCAGTGTTGCTCTCAATGGTGTGGGGTGTAAAACCAAATTGCCAAACAAATGTGATCTGTCTTTGCAGAGAACTTTTAAAAGGTCAGTGACAGACTTCTTTGAGGAATAAGTGAAAGTGGTTTCATGAAAAGACCTGATGTCTGCTTATTCTATTTTTAGTAAGAAGAGGTTATGTTTGCCCACTGGACACGCACACTGTAGTTAGAGTGCAGCGACAAGCTGCAATTCGGCGTCATGCAGATTTGCGTATGACGGATAATTAAAGATGACATATTTCATGCTTGTGTTTTCTCAAAGGAGAAAAAATACACCTTCTGTTGTGAGATCAGGTTTTTTTAAAGTAAAGTTAGTGGAAAGGAACACGAAGACAATGCTATCATTGTTTTCAGTACACGAAGTACGAGAAATGAAAAGTGAAGGTAAGGACAAGGAATCAGTGCTTAGAACATGAATTCCATAACAAGAATACGGGTACCTGCCCTTGTTGTTAGATGTACCATGTTCAGTAGTCTGAGGGGTTTTGTGTTATTTAACTTATTTTGTGTTATATTCCTGTTTGTTTCAAAGAAACCGTCTGATGCTTTCTCATTCCTCCCTAAGGGAGCTGAACCTTTCTACAACTTCACTGGCTGCATTGAAATAATTGAAATTAATAAGCTCAGAGGATTTCACACATCTAGCGCCATTACTGGGAGCAACGTTGACAACTGCAGGTAACTGAATTCTATTTTCCAGAGAGGGATTTCTTTAATAACATTTCCCTCTATGGTATCTCTTTTCTCTTTGTGTTTTGTCCTTGGAGGGATTAGTTTCTCATACTTGGCTCACGGATGGGAGCTGTTCTCAGACCGTACGTATCAGCTGCCACTCAGATACAATGGGGGCACAAAGTCTAATCTCATCAGATCTGAAGGAGCTGTGTCACTTCTCCTGACAGATGTCAAAACAGTGCCGTATGTAAATTGCCTGGCCAGGGAAAGATTGCAGGGACATAGAGAATATTTAGCTACTAGCTCTCACACAATTTATTTTTACGATTGTGAAATTAGTGCTGTGGACAGCATATTGCTTTTAGCATCAAATACTTAAAGGTACTCTAAGGCATCTGTTGGAACACACAGGAGTCGTATCAGATCTGATTCCATAAGCAAAAGACAAAAATGATCTGTCCTACTTTTCATTGTCATCGAATTTAGAAGTGTTCTATCAGTCATATTGAGTTCAATGTTGAGTCACTAATTTGATCGTCTATATGAAGAACAGATGAATTTTACTCATCATCAGGGTGCAGTAAGCTGTAGAGTAGGTGAATTCGCTGCTGAAATCTTTAGATGAAAATATGGAAAAATACTAAAGCTTGCAGGAAAAGTTTTAATAAAGAGGGAAGGCTTCAAAAAATTTACAAAGTCTAATGATTTGATGAATATTGATGATGTGTTTGCTAATATTACACACACACACACACACACACACACAATATTTTAGTGCAAAAACACATGAAAGTTGAAGAAATCTATTAATAGGTCTCTCTACACAGACTCTTTTTAACCTCATGCTGTATTGTTATATTAATCAAACTACATGCAGTTTTGCCAAAACAGAAGCCTGAAGATTCACACAAACCTTTTAATACGTTTTTTATAGGAAGTTCAATTAAATACCAAGCATCCACGATAAATCACATTTCACTACCACATTTTCATTCTTTCTTTTTTATTATCATTTTGTTGTTGTTGTTTGTATAGCTAGCCAACAGTTAGCCAGCAGACATAGGCCTATTGCAAACGTTGTAACTGCATAGTCAGCTAATTAATTACTTCAATCAAGGCCCCAAAGTTAAGCACACATACAGTCAACACTGTTATCAACAAGATGTCTGTGGAGAACAGCTCAACTAAGAAACAGATGGTGCTCTTTTTAGGGATCTAAAAACTTCATCAAAGTGGTGGCTGGAAATATTTAGTGAAAACATTGTTTAAGATATTCATTTAGTTAATCATGATATTTTTGGACAGGAATAAAAGAAGTGAGAAGTGAGGATGTGGTGTCTGTTATCTAGTACCTGTGTAGTTTTGATGACAGTTGCAGTTATAGTGTGAATATAATTGATTAAAGAGGGAAGAATATAATACAATTTTACCAGTTAGATCATTATTGAATGCCTTTTAAGCAACATTGTGAATAAGTTATCATAAATTCTCAAATAGTGGCCAGGGCCTTTATTTACCTCAACTGAAGAAAGAACCAGGCCTTTATTTGAGACAGAGTATTCTTAGAGACAGACCATAATTTATGATCTGTCCTTTTTTAGTAATGTATTTTTTAATGTTGTAGTAATGTTCTAATTTAAGAATTTATGGGTCTACGTACCACTCAAATATAGCCTATACTGTATTGTGTTTAAAGAATAAAAATATTGAGTCCACTACAGACAGTTTGTGTCAGATTATAATGATATGGTGCTGATAATAACAGCAGGCAAATAAAAAAACAACATATGGTAATATCTATGAGATATCCTCTGTTTCCAGCTCACCGGCCAACATGTCCTTACCATACCTACGCCATCTAAAATCAGATATTTTTTGCATTCTGTGACTTGTTCCAAGTACTATTAAAACTTACTGCTATATGAAATAACTAATAGAAATAATGAAATAATGCATAAGAAATAGGAAGGAGATAGTTTTGGCAGGCATGTCCCTGAATACTAATAATGGGCCATTAACACACATAGTCCTGCAGCAACCACAATCCATGTGCATTAGAACACTATGATATGGTATTTCTGTTAAAAAGTGAAACTGAGTGGTGAGCATAACTACCGTATGTTGTCATACTGATTTAAATAATGCTGTGGAAATATGATGAATTTACCACCTGAGCCTTTCTGTAATATATATATATATATATATATATATATATATTTTTTTTTTTTTTTTTTACCCAGCCTGCCTTTATTTGCCCAAACAGGCGGCACCCCTGGCTATAATTTGAAACTCAGACTTTATTTGAGATGCAGTTTTTATTTGAAAATTTACGGTAATACTGTTTAAGTTCATGGACACAATGACAAGTTTGACCAAAGGTACCGATGCAACATGGTTTGTTGTTGTTGTTGTTGTTGTTGTTGTTGTTTTCCTATTTGATGCTATTTAAATATAGCAGGTCCAAGCATGCCAAAAAGAATATTTTCTTATGTAACTCAGATGTCTTAAGATGCTTTCAAGCACATTTTTATCGATGCTTTAAAATGAGAACAATGCATGGTGATGTTAAAATAAATGACAGTAGAGTCAATTTTACGAACGGGCAAAGCTGCATGTGAAACTAATTACTGGAATGAAATGGGGCTCCTATAACTACACTTGGCTCCAATAACTGAACACTTTAATGAATGCTGGATTTAACCATTGAGCAATTTAATGACTGTAAAATTTGAATAAATGTACAAAGATCTCGTAAACACAGCAAGTTTGTCAACACTAAATTAACTGTGAGAGTGTTTATATTTGCCCTTTGTGACAGTATGACCACTTTCAGAGTTAAGTGAACATTGGTTAAATATACAGTATATGACATGATCTGGTATGACTTAGCTCTTTGGCTCACTCATGAAGGTCCTTATGGCACAGAGACCCCCCAGCAAGCTCCGAAACACATCCTACGCATCTCAGTACAGCAGTGGATACCACCAGTGGGGCCACCACGTCAGTAATATCCACACCGCTTCCCCCTCCTCTTTCACCAGTCTGCAATGAGGGGCTGTGTCACAACGGGGGAACGTGTCATCCCGTGCTCCTGCCGAGTAGCATCCCATCCTTCCACTGTGATTGTCCACTCCACTTCACAGGACGCTTCTGCGAAAAAGGTATGTATCCCCTTTACCATGTATTCCTCCAGGCTATCGCATACTCTCTCTCTCTCTCTCTCTCTCACTCTTTTTTTTCTTAGCAGTATCTTGGCGAAACTCGAAAGGGCTTAAAGTAATGAGGGCTCACTTTGACGTTAGGTTTCCAAATGAGAAAATCCACTATGACATCGTAACATGAGTTCCCTCGACCTCCAGAGGCCTGTCATCACAAGCTCACAAAAGCAGCAGATGTTTCTACGTTAATGTATGCAGATCCATGGTGAGAAGTAGGGCCGTACTGAGTAGTTCTGAGGAGAATAAAAACCATGCTGCCTTTAGAATTGTGAGTGCTTTCAATTATTCATCAGGCGATAAATGGAAGATCCATATTAGCAACTAGTGATGCTCTAAGTCAGTCTCTCTATCTGTTCATTTGTCAAGCTCACCTACACATTGGAGAATGACCTTGCCTTTTTGCATTTTCAACATTCATTTTGCTTTCTTCTACTGTGAACATTAATTAAACTTACATAAACTGCTGCACTGAACTGAACGTCGTGAGGAAGTTCCATTTCACATCCAGATCCAAAGAAACTGGCCTTCAAATAATGTCTAAACCGGCTTACCGGTTGGATGACAGCAGGCGCATGGTGCATAATGCCCTGGCCAGGGACAAAATGTGTCAGACTTACGTCAGCCTATGTGTGGCATAAAAATGTCAGGGCAAGCTGCATCAAGCTGCATCTCTTTACAGACTGACAGCATAACCCTTGATTCCTAAACAATCATATCGGTTAATTTGTACAGGCCACACAATGAATGGAAGTCCATGAATCACATGTAATAGGACAAAGGGCTTTTTCTCTGTCACAAACTACATCCAAATAATCCAATTTTGAAAAAAAGATGAATGCCTTCAAACTACACAATGTCATCTTCTTATTGATTCTTTATATGAATTCCAAATGACGAACTTTCTTTGTTGCAAAGTCACGGATTATGTCCTTACAGTCCAGTTTAACAGTACAAAGGATATCTGAAAAGCAAAAAAAAAAAAAAAAAGAAAAGAAAAAAAGGCTGGGAAACTCTTAACATGAAAACGTAGCATACTAAACCATTTTTCCAAAATAGGTAAAATTAATTGTTGAGCTATCACAGTGTGATGGTAAATTAGAAAACAGAAATTGATGCTTGTTCCACATGTAACACATATGATTTGTATATTTTGACCAAGATTTCATTTTAATCAAATATTCCTGTCCCAGGACAACGTACCAATGGCGACAGAGGAGGTGTACAACTGTGTTTTTCTGTGGTAGTCATTGCTGTCGCTAAGTTCTGATATTACCGTTATAAACCATCAAGTCTTTTAGACCTTTTATCGTCAGCTTCCCAGAATTCATCCAGATGCTCTCCTCCATAATGCTAATTGCCTTTTCATTGTATTTCCACCTTCTGCTGACTCATCACATTCTCACTCATGTCAATAAGCCAATACACTGCTACAAAGCTAATTTGCTGAGCCACAAGTTCATTCATCTCTATTGATGTAGCATTCTGATCTTCTCGCTGTTCTAGAGCATTCCGTTCCCAACCTCGATTAATTAAAAATCACTAATCCCATAACTCATTCTGTTTTTTACACCATAGCGAAGAAATGAAAATAATTTATTCATATCTGTGTTTTTGCAAGCTGTAGTGAATTTGCCATTTCCAGGAGGAGCAAAAAAACCAAAACAAAAAGAAACGTTTTGGTTTCCCTTTTTTTAGTCTGAAAGACGATGGTTAAGAATAAACCAATTAACATAAGCCTGATCTACACAGTGAAGGAAGATCGAGTACTTAGCCCTTCCCTTGTGTTGCACAAATCTCATACGAAACCCATGCTTGAACCAGAGGGTGTCCCCATGTGATCTTTTTGATTATATGCCTAAAGATATTTTTCAGGGGTCAAAAGAGACATGTACAAGTTAAAAGAGAAGTTATTAAAGTAATCACAGTAATTTTTCCTCAAGCTATTTTGTCTGGCCTGATCAATGGCAGGCAGCAGGTGTCAAGCTGATTCAATTTTTGGCTTTTCAGAGGTGTTACTTATCTAAAATAATACAGAATGTAGTGTGACAGTTGCTCTTATATCTCATGTATTGATCAGTTCCTCTGAAGTTTAATTAGTGAGGACACGGAGGTTAAAATAGACAAACTAAGATGTGAGTGTTTGTGTGTGTGTGTGTGTGTGTTTTCTTAGTTGTATGTACTCTTGGATGTATTTCATAGGCAAATATTCATTGCAGATTCTTATCACAAAGGACAATGCCTCCAGACAAGGTTTAAAACAAACAGCTGACACAATCCCCATAGTCCTTGTTTATGTTTTTGTTTTTTAATACATATCTTGTTTATTCATGCAATTTTGAAGAGGCTACCTGTCTTCCCTAAAAAGCTTGGGGTAGTGCTAATTGTGGTTCTGCTACAGTCAGGCTGTCTGTGTTAGAATTAAATTCCCAATTAAAGTGATAACTGGCCCAATCTGTCATGAGATGTCCAAATAGCACAGGGTAAGTGTAGAACGCAAACCCCAACAGCCAGCCGAGCTGAAGAGGCTCACCTAAAAGAGGACTGCTCAATGAGAGTGGAGCTTCTCTTTCCATACTGCTGACTGTCCTGTGAGGAGCATTCTTGCCACTCTCATTTAGTTTCTCCCCATAATTGTCCTACTTGATGATGTCCAGCCAGCACAAGCAAATATGTCAGGGCAGGGAAGCAACCCCTTGCACTTTTTATGACTCCAGGAGGTTGTGTGTGTGTGTGTGTGTGTGTGTGTGTATGTGTGTGTGTGTGTGTGTGTGTGTGTGTGTGCGTGCGTGAGTTTGTGTGTGCATGTGTGTGGGTGGTAGGTAGGACAATCACACAGACTTGGCCCTCTGTTAGAAGTCAAGTGAAAAGGTTCTGCTCACTGAGATTATCAATATTTACTGACCTGTGCTTTGCAGGGCATGATTTCGTCATCCTCACCAGCCCCTGTGTTATTTTCACATTTCATTTACAGCATGAAAGGTGACAGGGAACAGAACTCTGCAACCATATGAGCTTTGAATAATGTTAGCAACATCAGCAAACTGAAAGAGAGCAGCCAGACTGCAGCTGTAAGAACTACAGCTCCTCACAACCTCCCCTACTCTTCCCATTATAAAACAGCTCTCAGGAGTGGAGCTGGTGCCCAGACTGGCTAAGACTACCGTGTCTAGCATTATAAAAGGTATTTTATCATATAATAATCAATATTTCAGTGTACTGGTCATTTCCATTTCTCAAAGGTTTCCAGCTAAACGAACATGTTGAGTAAAAATGATTGATGTGTTTCACAGTAAGCCAGTGGAGTGGGTTTTATTTTATCCCATTTATTAGAAAAGCATAGCTTTCCTTCACACTATACTGCATCATTTTAATTTCTCCTCTCAGTAATTTCTCGGTTTCAGGGGGATTAATATATTTTATACTTTGCTACTCGAATATAACAGAGAGTTTGGCTACTTTCAATGAAGGAAAGAGTTCATATTCCCATACAAACACAGTGATTGAGAACAAAATTTATGATTCCTCCTCACTGACTTTGCTATATATTTATATTTGTTTGTGTGTGTGTGTCTGTGTGTGTGTGTGTGCACGCGCATGTGTTTATTTTGTTTCCTTGGTACTACATAAAACATTTGTTTCATTGTAAAAATGTCATTTCGGCAACAAGATATATATATGTGTGTGTGTGTGTGTGTGTGTGTGTATTTTTCTTTTTTTCTTTTCTATTTTTTTTTATCCTGCACATATCTGTATCAAACTCAGGCAATGGGAGATTGGCAGAAATAGTATACATTTGAAATGTGAATGCATATTTAAAAATGTGTGGTATCAGCAGTGCATCTAATGACAACCTGTCATTAAGATGAAATGCTTTTATTTGCTTCTCCAGCATGTTTTGGGCAAATGAGTCAAATTCTACTCTCCTGTGGGAGCATATGATGCTCATGTATGCCTTTGGCCACAAGAATAATATGCCGCACTGTGTTACATGTCAGATCATTAGATCTAAGGTTATATATATGTGTGTGTGTGTGTGTGTGTGCGTGAGTGTATGTGTGTGTATTTTTTATTTTTGGTAAAACTCCCCTGTACCAGAAGCACTCTGATATCCCCCCAAAAAAAGGGGCGGGGGGGCATGAATTTCCTTTGTTGATGATATCAGTATATTTTAAACTAGCAATTTTATTTGAGTCTCTATCAGTTGGTGTTAGTTTTCATTGATGGTATAATACAGTGAATGCAGCACTGAAACAGAGATAGAGACAACATTTTTTCAACGTTTGATCTTGCAATCAAACAGAGCGCCATGTGCCAATGATACAGGCTAGACTTAGAAATCATTTGATCATTATTTAATGTTGATTAAATGTTACATAATTAGGACACTGTTATGTTTGTGATTGTGTCACGCCACCAGAGTCTCAGGATTTAATGATTGTTTTTTGACAAATAGAAAAGTTTCCAGCTGTCTGTCATTGTGAGTGATTCAATTATTTATGAAAAGTGTTAGGACAAGCTGTGCCCCCTTTCCCTAATATCTCACAGAAGAATGCCCTCTGCTCTCTCACTATCTGCTGGCACCTCTACCATTTGTTCTCTAAGTGCTAATTTGCAGATAATTAAGTAATCCACTGAAATGTTATTTGTCTCCGCGGGCACTGTGGCAAAGCAACAGGGGTGCTATATTCAGGACTAACTCATTTTGTATTCTCCCATGGGAAATATCACGTAACCAAGCAGACACTGTATTAAATAATTCCACAGAGCTTTCACATGTACCCTTGCAAGAAGACTTCTGCCAATTTCACTCCCTATCTCTCTCTCTCTCTCTCTCTCTCTCTCTCCCTCTCCCTCTTCATTGCCACGAGACAGATGTTCCTGTTTGCATTTTTCACAGATAACTTGACCTATATTAATGAGTCGGTCCCCACGGTTACATGTTGATGAAAGATATGTTTGCAATATTGACTCAGAGGGGCAATCTGATGGAGACGCGTTTGTTCCTGGGGATATATGGATGTCATATGGCTTCACTCCTGCCTCGTGCGTTTTCCTGTCTGGTTTTGTTGTAATGCTGCAGTAAAGCAGGGACACGCGCTTCCACTTGCTCTGAGACTTATTGAAAACATGGGTCACCCACGTTCTCATGCAATTATTTTCTTACATTTTCTTACACAGAATGATTTCATTCACCATAGCTCAATCACAGCTTTTAACGCTCATTTTGGTGATTGTCTCATCCATTGATCTGTCAAGACTGCATCTTTATCTATTTTACGATTCATCACTCCTTTAAAATGCTGCTAAAGACTAATCTCGGGAGTGTGCAGTATTTCCTGCTGACTTAGAGAAATGCACACTGTTGGAAAGCACTGTAGCCCTTCAGTGAGAGTGGCATCCAGTCTGGGATGAGCCAAGGGACTGATTTGCTTGTCCGGTGTCTAAGCCTGAAGCACATCAGTGGCAACAGCACTTCTGCTGGCCGGAGGAATTAGATCAAAGAGTATTTACATGCTGACAAAGTCCTGAGAAGCAAATTATCTTAACAAGTCTGTTGGCCTGACAGTGGAACTCTCTCCTACATCATCTCCAATCAAGTCAGAAGTACTCACACTCACACAGATTTCTTATAGTCATCTGTGTCTTCTGTAGTTGACTACCAGAAGCTTGATAAATAAGGTCAAATGAATCACAAGTGTTTATTTTGCTTGTGTCATGATTCTGTTTGATCATTTGCATTCATCTTATTGCATGCATTCACGACAAAATGGCTTACATAAAAGAGTGGAGAGAGATAAAAGTATTCAGTGAAGAGTCACATTCCGCCTCAGTAAAGCACATCCTTTAGAAATTAAAGAAGCATAGTAGGTCATGAGCATTACAAAAAGGCAAAGCATGTACATCTTAAATTGTAGGCTTAAGTGATCAGAGCAAAAAAAAAAAAAAAAAAGATCTGCACTTTCCTACCTGAGCAGTGGAGCAGGAAATGATTCCTACTTGTTCTGTATTGATCATGACCTCCTGGAATGGTTCATTACAAGACTCTTTACTCTTCATAAATTTACTACAGAAGGTGGAGGAGGGAGTGTATGTTCACCATTCATTGTTAAAACTTGCAGGCTAACCTCTATAGGTAAGCTAAAAGGTAGATTTTAACATCTTAAACTCAGATGACCCCCTTCAAATTTGATTTTGTCCACATAGTAATTCACTTGGTGCATGGTGCTGTACCCCCACTTGCCAGAGATTGTAAAATATCAAATTTACTGGAAATAGGAGGTAAATCTTATCGCTTTAAAATGTTTTCCTTACAGGTGTTGGCTCTCACTGCAAACTGTTATTTCCTTCCTCTTCCACTGGAGAAAATAACTCGTTTAGAGCCTACCGATATGCTCTCTCAGTCAGAGATTTTTAACCCAGGAGTCCAAAGCATAAATATAAATTTAAACAGCTGTAAAAATCAGCTAACTAAAAACAAACCAGCAAAGCTAGATAAACGAGTGGGATCAAACTGAATTATGCAATTAACTAGTATGCAATTGTCTAAGTATGTAATTTCACGTACAACATTTGATCTCATTTAAAAAATGACTTGATATACTTTTAATGGTTCAGAAACATTTTTGGCCCATCTCCCAATTGGTCCACAATAGAGGCTGAAATTCTACAGTGTTTGTCTAAGTCACGGGCAAAATGAAATGAAATCAGCTCTCTAGATCTATATATCAAATTTTGGTAAATACTCTAGCTATTTTATCATGTGTCTGTAAATCTTGACTCATACTAGAAAATCTGAGCCAGTGTCGAGTCAGAAACTTTTAATTTTAAGTATCAGTTTCATTTTCAACAGGTACAGGTATAACAAATGATTTACATTCACATTAATCATTTATTCATTTAGCAGATGCTTTTAACCAAAGTGACGTCCAAGGCAGGAAGAGTAAAATAACAATTCCAAATTGCAGTCAATATTTCACTGTGATTTGCTGTTATTATTTTAGAAACAACACCAAATTACAGTCAAATATTGCTGGTTTCTACTGAATATAAAAGCACATTCAATATCTCTTGGGGAAGAAATTACTTGTACTGATATAACCTCTCTATGTAGTACATACTGCAGGCTGCAGGCTGCATCCAAAAGGCTTACAGTTTAATGCATAATAGTCAGCTGCCACGTCTGTCAAAAGATTATGCTTCTCTCTCCAGTATTTGCCACAAGTTTACTTTTCAATATCTCATGTCCTACCCTCATGTCCGCTATGCGATTTTTGGTTGTGATTCTATAGGTTGAAGGTTATTACGACTCAGTCTTCTCGTTGAGGAAGCCAGCGAGGATAGACCAGTTATCATGTTATTTTCACCGTGATGAATTGTTGGAAGCCAAGGCATCGCCTTAGCACAAACTATAACAAGCAGGGAGGCATGTTTTCAGCTTGCCATACTTTATCATTCTGTTTCTCAGTTGGCTTTTTATTGTTTATATAAATGATATGCTGTATGAAGAGCACTGCATTGGTACAAGTGATTTAGAATAACTGGATAGATGATGCTGTTGTCACGAAATGGGCCATGTAGAGATTTGTCACATTGAATACTCTGTGTTGGTTCTGTCACAAACATACATTAGGACCGCTCTGGAAGGTGTGAATTAGTCCTCTGCGAAACCCTACGATTTTAAGGTGCTTTTGGATAGCTCAGGTGTTAAACTGAGAAAATGTTCAGAGTTATCAAACCTCCTTAAAATCACCCATAATATTTTAGTAATTTAGTAATCACATTTTGAAATTATGGTATTGAAACACAGATTGGCCCATATTGCCCATGCAATTAATTTGCATAGTTTTAAAATTATGACACTTTTGCTTTGATTTTAAATTAGTACTGAATTCCATTGTATATTTTGCCCGTTCTTACCATTGAATTTGGCGTTTAGATATTGCATTTTGACTATTGTTGTGGTCATTATTTCTTAATAATTCCTCATCTGTTAGGTTAAGTTTTGGTATTATTAATATTGTTTTATCTTTATCTCTATCTTTCTCTTTCTCTTTATCTCCTCCTCAGAGGTTATTTTATGAACGCGGCACATGTTGAGTTTTCTGCTACCCCCCCCCCCCCCTTTCCCTCTTTGTTTCCTTTCTTTATTCTTCCTAGTTTTCTTCTCTGACCCCCTCACTCCGTATCTTTAGCCTGCTGTAAAGGAATGCCTGAGTCACAGCTGTTTGGAGCAGTAGCCCAGTTTAGGGCTGGTGACATGTTTCCTGACATTATCATGA
The DNA here is from genome assembly GCF_902362185.1 of Chanos chanos. Taxonomy (NCBI): domain Eukaryota; kingdom Metazoa; phylum Chordata; class Actinopteri; order Gonorynchiformes; family Chanidae; genus Chanos; species Chanos chanos. The sequence continues at coordinate 33,610,817 of NC_044498.1, read as the reverse complement.
AGGCTGCTTGTGTGATAGCCTTTGTGTAAAAGCTATATCATCACTAGCACACACAGTCTCTGAGCCAGGCAAGAGCATCCACTCCCAACAACCCCACCCCCAGAGTCCCCAGCCATCTGTCTTTCTCAGGGAGATAGCTTTGGACCATACTTCTCCAGACACTAGACAGTACCCTTCTGACTTTGCTCGCAAGCTGTCAGATGAGCACAGTCACTAAAAAGTCTTTGGTTAAGTTGTGTTTTCACTCGTTGAGACACTTTTTCCTTGATAACATTTTCAACAAATGGGGGCCTCCATCCAGAAATGAATTATTACAATTTACTGGTTCTTGATGAATACAATTTTTTTTCTTTTTTTTTTTATCAAAGTAGCAATGGAGAAAGCCAGAAAGGTATCCCTTTTTTCAACAGATAATAAGGTAGCCACCAGTTGGCATTTATTCAGACTTTGTTCTCTTTCTCCTTTTCTTCTCTTTTTTTCAGAGACAGCAATACACTTCCCATCTTTCAATGGTACTTCTTACTTAGAACTCCAGCCGCTAACTTCTCTGCTGCAGTCTGGTGCAGGCTTTGAGGTTCCACCCTTCTCTGGCAGTGAGGAAACTGTGACTCTTTATTTAACAGTGAAAATAAGAGCTTCCCATGGTACCATCCTCTACAGTGAGTACTACAACTCTTCAGACTAATAATATTGAAATGCTGAAATATTTGTTCTATGTAAGAGGTTGTTTTTGTATATACACAAGCCAGTGAGTCAATAAGTTGTAGTTGCAGATATAATGAAAGATCAGACTAATTTTGAGATACCCTGGATGTATAAATCCAATTGTATTATGTCATAAAATCAGGGAATATTTTGTAGTTTCTTGTCAAACTGTTTTGTCGAGTAGAATTTATGAAACAATATTTTCTATCTACCTCTCTCTCTCTCTCTCTCTCTCTCTCTCTCTCTCTCTATATATATATATATATATCTATATCTATATATATATATATATATATATATATATATATATATATATATATATATATATATATATAAAACAAGAGAATCCACTGATATAGAATCTACTAGAATGAGTTGATGAACAATTGCATCTTATTTAGTTGACAACTAATAGACACTATTGTTACACACAGCAGTGGCATCAAAGACACACTGGATGCTCACCACGCCAGTCATGAATATATGATTTGGTTTTAATTGACTAGAATGGCTTAGATCCACTTGGAATTTTTGCAGGTCCACCTGAGCACCGTTACTTTTTAACAGGGTCATTTATAAATTAACCTTTTGGACCGCCATGTATTCCGTCTGAATGAGAATTGCAATGTCCTGACTTCCTGGGTTTACGAATCAGGAAGGAGAGACACTATTCAGTGTACTGAGCTGACTGCAGACTGGGTCTCAAGTTCAGACAACCTTCTATGTTACTATTCAGTTTCAACCTTTAGCTGAAATTGTCATTCAACAAATGAATAACAATCATAGCAGAAAAGAACAAAAAAAAACAGAAAAAAGGAAAAAAAAAAAGGGAAAAAATCAAAGGTTACAGAATGATTACATTATACAACAGGTAATGATGGATGATGGGTAAAAAAGAGCAGTACATTTTTATGCAATGGCAGTGAGGTGGGCTCTGATTGAATTATTTATTTAGTTAGTTTAGTTATTTTTGACATTAAAGCAGTTTTAAGCCAGTTTGAAATAGTCACATAGTCACCTAAGCGTGTGATCTCAAAAAGAATGTAAACCTTTCTCTCAAATGCTTCATTTGTTTTCATGCATGTTTGTGAGATTTAAAATCCCTTTATGAACAGTGAACTACTTCCATCAGTCTATTGATTCAGAACCTTGTTACCAAATGTTCAAGTCGAACACCCTTGTGATGAGTTACAGTCTATTTTTGACTGTCCTGGAAAATATAAAATGACCATCAGTTGAAATGAATTTACTGTTTCAACATTACATTACATCCTCTCTTCTACTTCTTGATTAAGATTGTTTAACTACATAAACTATTTCAACACTGTCAGGTTAAAGCAGTCTTCATTGTTTCCCTGGGTTTTCTGTTGAGCTGCTGAATGCATTTAATGGATCAACAGAGTTAAAATATTAAAGCATTTTATACTGTGATGTGGAGTAAATGAAAATAATGCGTTCCACAGTGCAACAGTAATAACTACCTGCACAGAAACATGACACATAAATCACCTGTTAGCGGATAAGTTGTATGTCTATAAATTGTGCATGGCGGCGGTGGAAGAAGGAATAGGCTGCGTTATCTGAATGAGATTGCTCTTGATGTCAAGTTAGCAAAGTCGTTTTACTTCCACCCTGTCAGATTAGCTCCTCGTGTAAAAATCTGGCCTGCATTGGGCTATCTGACAGTGTTTATCTCATGTCATTACCTGTCAGAATCTTCATGAATTCCTTTAAAGATTAGCAGGAGGAAAGGGGAAAAAAAGAAAAGAAAAGAAAGACAACACACTTGCTTTGACAACCTGCCTGCCCTGTCATCGTTTCCATTCCTGTATCCATCAGCAGGTTCACTTTGTTCTCCAGCATTTCATCAGTGCATTTCCATTTAATTTCATACCAACACAACATGCTCAATTAAGTCATTTCCCAAAGGTGAGGCAAACATGAATCCTTTTAATGGAAACAATGTGATGATGAATTAATGAAGTACTCAATGAGCTGTGCATACGCGTCAACATAAATGTTAACCAAAATGTCATTAATTTGGGTTTCTCCCCACATCTGAAGTTTGTGGACTATTCGGGCCCGTCTCATTATTTGTCATACTGATCCCTTAGGTATACTGTGTGTGACTATTGGATATAAGTTATAAAGGAAGCTTTGAGCAGAGATGAATGTTCTGTAAGCACATGCAGTATACTGTGTCTTTTATCTGGCTGTGTTCCTGCCTCATGCAGTGCACACTCCCTCTCAGATCTTAGGACAGAACCTGAACGCAAAACTCAAGAGATCAAACAGACAAAGTTAATCAGAAGACAAGCGAAGACATGCATCAGAATTCAGGGAGCCTCTAAGCTAGATCTCCTCCCCATCCATCCACTCCCCACTCCACACATAACCTTCCCCCAAGCATATCACCAGACTCCCCCTGGACTTCACTTGTCAACTGGGGGAGAGGGAGAAAGAACAGGTGACAGGTACTGACAAAAGGACGAACGCTCCGTTAGGCCCAGCGTAGGGGAACAGGGCCATTGGGACTCTGAGAAGTAATTCGTCATTTCCTTGGCTGGGAAAAAAGGGGATTGGGAGGTGCGGGGGGGGGAGGGGGGAGGAGGTGAAACTGGAATGGCTAGATGAGCGTCTATCTTGAAGAAAACATAATTGTTCCCGAATGCATCACAGCACATAAAGGAAACAACAAGCCACAGATTTCACAGCAGAAAGTACTCCAGCTCTGTCTTTGCCATTTATGTTTACGCTTTTCCACCCTCCCCTTTGTTCTTTACTTCAGTGAAATATTTCACTGCAATAACTCACATTGAATACAAGCCGTCTTTATTTAGGTAATAAGTGGCATGTTGTTTTGACAGGAACTATCCTCTAAAATAACTATGAAATCCCAGTTTTTTCCCTTTTATCACTTTTCAAACTTTGAGGAAAGATTTCATCTGATCATTGGAAACAGATGTTTATGTAACCTCTTCATGTTTCTATTCATATGTTCATGTTATTTATATTTTTGAAATACTTACCTATACACATAAGAAACATGTCATATTTTAGTTTATGTTCACAAGACATAACCAATTAAAAAAAAAAAAAAGAAGTGCATGCTTTCCCAGAGAAGGACATTTGGACAAAATAAAAGCATTAGAGGGGTCACTGCACCCCGCGTTAATGATTTAGTCCAAAGTACATTGTAAACCCATTCTGGCCAAACAACATGTTTCCATTAGGCAATTTGGACATAATGCTAAATGGGCAGCATACAAAAGGGACACCATGCAGAGTGATGGATAACCACAGCACGCAATAAATATTACATGAAAAAATATAAAGTAAAAAAAAAAATTATACTGCCCAAGAAATAAGCAATAGGCCTACTACTGATCCTCAGTGGTGTAAAAAAAAAATTCTATACCATTTTGATTTTTACGTGAATTTTGCAAGGGAAGCAAGCCATTACTTGAAAGGCTTCTGACTGACCAGTTGGAATAAAAAAGTATTGAGGCTGTGAGTCATCCAACCTAAGTAAAAGTGGAAAATGCATTCTCATTGTACTAAAGGATGAATATACAAAGAAAATTGAATGGCCCTTCATAGAATGCCAAGTGATTATGACAGGAAGAAGTTAATGAGTGAAAAATAATAAGCAAGGCACTCATTTTGTTTTCTGTTTTTTTTGGGGGGGTGGTTTTTCGTTTTTGGGGGGGTTTTTTTGTGGTCTCGAATCAGTATCATTAATAAATGATGTCTGTGATTATTTCTTGTATATGACAATAATCTCTCACAGTTTCCTATTAATATGTTGATTATATCAATATTAAACACAGCCAAAGCCCTTGCCTACCACACTGTTAAAATGTTCTTAGGCCCTCTGCTAAATATATGTCAGTGGCAAAAAAAAAAAAAAAAGTCCATTTTGTTGTTGTTTGTTGATGTGCTCCGTTCTTGTTTCTATCTGTTGGTTGTTTAGCTTTTGATACATGTTTTCAAAACCAAATTCTTACAGCCCACTGTCACTCCAGTTTATACCATATCAAAATAGGTTCTCTCAGAGTGATGGAGAGAGGCACAGTGATGGGGAGAGAACTTCATGATACAGAGTTCTGTCAACACAAGAAATGGGTCACCTCCAAAGTACATTAAAGTAGACAGAGAATGATTAAGAGGATCTCTTAAACCAATCATGATGTTTCTCCTTTTTTTTAGCGCAAGAGCAGAATTTTGGGGATCGTTTTCTTCATGTGTTCCTCCAAGACAGCAAGCCTGTGGCCAAATTAGGTTGCGGTGGTATTCATGAGTTGTGTGTACCTGCAAGTCAGACTATCAAGCATGACACCCTGGTGTCAATCACTGCAAGGTAAGAGCCGTAGCTGATCTTTCATCATGATGTTTTTCACGCTGGTTATTATGACTCGCGTGTCTCTGAAGATCAGTCTAGCATTTCTCAGAATGTTCCAGGAACTTGGGTTAATAAGTCAGCTTCATTTTCCTTTACTGTGGTTTTATAGTCAGTATAGTATTCACTTAAAAAGCTATGAAGAATGAAAAAAGGCAGTGTCATTTTAAGTTTTAATTGAAGATTAATGCTCTTTTTTATGATTACCCTAAATAAATTTGGTATAAGAATATCTAGCCCCTTTTTTATTTCCGTTGAGGATTTTTATACGGTGGAGTTTTGATAGTAACTGTGCCGCCTGTGTGGCAGCCATTGTTTTTATACACTGTTATCCAGGTTATTGCTTTTTCATGTGCTCAAATCCCTTATATGTACCAAAGCTGTGAATGACTCCAGTCTAAAACAGATCAAGAGCCATACTGATAATGTTTCTAACCTCTTTTATCAGTCTACATCATCAAGCAGCCAACATCTCTGTTTTTCTCTACTTAAATGAAAACAGCAAAAAGTGATTAAACGGATAGAGAGGGTGATTCTAATATGTAAAAAGGAAAACCTTATGACCGTGAACTTAAAAATAATCATTCTGTTGTGCTTTATCCTGAGGACTTGGAAAAAAAAAACAATAATAAAAATAAGCCAAGACCAATATCTACAAAACACAGCAGTCAGCATCATCTCTTATTTCTATCCTGAGTGAGGTCCCTGTGTGAGGCTAAATATGGAAGTGGTTCTTGCTGAGGCAGTTTGTGCTGCTGTGTTGTACCAACACTGAGGGGTTTATTTGTCTCTGTGTATGTGTGCTAGGCTGAATATTGCTAATTAATATCAACCTACATTATTTCCTTTTGTGTTCTTGTCCTTTTGAATAATTTGAATGAACATCATTAGTTTACTGATGTCTGGGCTGCATTTAACTTTCTCACAAGTCCTGATTTTATCCCCCATATCAATTACGTAATCACAAAGGGACTCACACTAAAATCTGGTTATTTTTTTCATTTGTCTCTTCTTTGAATATTCAGTGCCCCAGTCCTCAGCTCTCAGTTCTACTTAAATTCAATTGAACTGGAAAGATGGGACTTCATATGACCTTTGGAAATTACTTTTTGTTTTTTGGGGGGGTTTTTTGGTTTCTTGTTTTTGTTTTGTTTTGTTTTTAACTCAAAATTTCAGATAACCACAGTTACTACTAACATATCAGTTTAGTACTCACTTGGTAAAAACAAGGTATATTAGGATAAAATTGTATTGTCATAATTGATCATTAGTACATACAATTTCCAAGGCCATAATGACACTAATTATGAGTTTTATTACAGCTATTACTATGACTTTCTGTCATTATTATTATTATTGCAGTTCTTTTTTACAGTATATCAAAATTACCTTTAAGTGACTCTTCAGGTAGAAAAATCAGGTGTTGCCAGGCAACAGACTCGTCATGGATATAAGCTGATTTTCATCATCCAGTGCTAAGCACGGATAGTAGACTATTGATGTTTCCCCCACACAAACTTGATGGAACATTACTGTCATCAAGCAAGAGTGATTTTTAGGCACAACAGTTGTCATAAACAACTACATATTCATAGCTACATCATGTAGTTTAAACATTATTAAATCCAAAGCAACCAAGGTAATGCCCACAAAAAGCAGATCTTAATTTCCATCCAATACAACATTGTAATAATGAAGTAGAACAAAAAAGCAGATTCATTCAGTTGAATTCTTTTTAAAAATTTAAATATTTGCTCTCTTCTTTCACAACATATCAGTTTAAAAGGTCAAACAAATCCTTTTGATGAAGAATACTGTTTTTTTTTTTTAGGAGGCCATGATGACCAAGATCAGAATATCCTTTCTTAAAAAAGGGGGGGGGGGGGTAAGTGCTAATGAGTTGAAAGGTCAGAGAAGTCAAGTCACCCTAAGTGAGGTTTACACTGACATTGTCCATCTTAGATACTCACTAGGTATGGAGAGGTCAGAGGTGACCATTCAGCGTTTCTCAGTTAACCTTGGTATTCTGGAAAACAGCTTTGTTAAGATGGAAGATCGAGTGGTTTCTGCATAATGTCAATAGGGTGGTTCTTAATATTTAACTTGATCCTGCTTGTTTTCCACAAAAAAAATAAGCCTATCGCAAAACATATGTATGTTTACAACTCACACAAAGGTGACACAACATCTGCCGCAAATCCCTTCAAGAGAGATGTACTCCTGACAGCTAGACACATATAAAGACAATACAGAAATACAGAAATACAAGAAAGAAATCGGATGAAAACAACAACAGTTCTTTATTCAGAGGACAGATTTAAAAGAAAAATAAAACGAACCACTTTTAAATACCACAGGAATCCCAAGCATCCAGTCCTCATGACCAGTCTCTGTCTTGGTCCTGAACACGTAAAACTTACAGAGTGGACAGTGGATCCTGTCGTGGATGGGTGTTCTTACAATGTAATTTTAGTGAGTTCTTACTTAGAGAGATACCTTGAACTTTAGCACAACATTGCAGTTGATTCCTCTGATGTTTACGGCTGCAGATACGGTGACAGTGGCATGACTTTTCATCTGGAATGTTCTATATGGGGGCACAAATATTTCCTAAGCAGCAGGAAGCCCTCTAATTATATGTTCTGATGCACAGTCTAGCTCAAGGGGAAAGCAGTGGAAAAAGAAGATTCTCTCTTCTTTTAATCAAATACATTTGTTGCATCTCAGGAGTAAACACTTTTGCTTTTCTTTCAGCCACGGATGCTTGAGAGTTTTTTTTTTGTACCATATGTAAAAGGCTGAGAACTACCTTGAGAATATTGCCCAATGACTTCACAAATTTGAGTCATATAAAGATATGAGTTTTCTCTGAAATGACATTCCTGTCATCTCATTTGAGTAACAATAATATCAAAATTAAAAAAGAAATCTATGAAAAACAGACTGACAAACAGACAGACAGAAGGGCAGATTGGCAGATAGTTGGGGGTATATACAGCTCTTAAATAAACCTGACCTCTTCATTTTGTCTTGACTTGTTCTGATAAAGACAGAGAGATAGAATGAAAGAAACAAGTGCCCTCTATTGCCGAGGGAGAGAAAGAGAGAGAGAGAGAGAAAGAGACAGAGAGAGAGAGAGAGAGAGAGAGACAGACAGACAGACAGACAGACAGACAGACAGACAGACAGACAGAGGGTATATGCAGCCCTAAATAAAATTAAGCTCTTTATTCTGTATTGACTTCTGTTAGGCACTAGTGTTTTTCATGGATCTGGTCAAATTCCTTGGTAACTGGCTCTCTCAGTTTGAAATGTGTTTGTGACCAGCCTGATGGCTATTTTGTTCAAATTTTTACATTAGATTGAGAAAGCGCTGTGATTAATGACTCAGACAGAGAAAGTCAAAATGCTCCAGTAGACAGAGATGGGAACAGTATGATATCAGAGAAGTTAAAGAATTGAACAAATTTAGAGAAAGGGAGCTCCGAGAGAGAGAGAGAGAGAGAGAGAGAGAGAAAGAGAGAGAGAGAGAGAGAGAAGTTTGTTTAAATGATGGACTGAAGACGTTGTAGTGTGCTCGCCATTCTGCGTAGCTGTTTATCCATTTGAAGACTGTGACATCTGACCTAGGCAATCAGCCGCATCGGCAAAATGTGAAGTGCTGTGAATATTTAATCAAGAAATTAGCAGCCTCCAGTTGCTGCTTAAGACAGTCTGAACTTTTAACTTCTCAACTGTACCATTAATTTTGTTTATCCTTGATAACAGTCGCAGCAGACAATTAACCAGTTCCCCTCATACATACAAATTCCTCTGACCCTCATAACAGTGACGTATGCCCATACCTTTAATTACTTAGCCTGACAGCCAGTACGTATAAACCCTGCAACGGTGAGAAAATATCAATAATTCTGTCAGGTGATTTTGTTGGGAGAGATCACCTCTCTGGGTTTCGTTTAGCCGATGAGATCTGATAGGATCAGGCATTGCGGTGGTTTTGACTCAAGGTCAGGTAGGAGGTACTTAGCCAGAATCCTAATGCCAAGGAGGAGGCAAATTACCTTTATCTTTGAGAGTGTCAAAACTGGATAGGAATTAATCTGACAACTAATCAACTCTCATTGCATTTCTCTGTGTGTTTTGAGGGTGGGTGGGTCGGTGGATTTGCACGTGTTGCATTAATATGCGTTTGTATGTATATGTATATTGTGTGTGTGTGTGTGTGTGTGTGTGTGTGTGTGTGTGTGTGTGAGTTCATCTCTGTCTGTCTCTATCTGTGTGTGTGTGTGTGTGTGTGTGTGTGTGTGTGAGTTCATCTCTGTCTGTATCTCTATCTGTGTGTGCGTGAGTTCATCTCTGTCTGTATCTCTATCTGTGTGTGTGTGTGTGTGTGTGTGTGTGTGTGTGTTTGTTTGTGTGTGTGTGAATCTTTTGGCCTTTGTTGTTTTGGATTTTGTTAAATAGTCCTTAACATCCATACCATCCTTAACATCCTTATTTCTCTGATTTTACTTTGATATAGAGCAGACATGTGAATTGGACAGTGTTACAGTGTACAATGTCACATTGTTACTTTTATCCTTTTGATGATGAAGTTGACAAAAGAGCAATGTTTGGAATACAGAAGAGTTCAAACTGCAAGAACACCTCTATTACCAAGAGCCTTAGTACTAGAGACCTCAATGTTTACAGATGAGGCCAGGAGAATTATAGTACATGTTCCCAGGTTGAATGAAGATAGAAGAACCTTGTCAGTTGCATTACTTTGACAAGCAAAGTGCACACTGTGTTGTAAACTATCATTTGACATTACTCCTTTGCTGGATAGGAAATATCTACTATGTCTTAAATCAGAAAATAAAGCTGTTTTTGGCTAATACAGTAAACTGTCTGACAGTCCGTTACATAAGTGATAAATACACAGACAGCGTGTTACTCGAGGAAACCCAAAGGGCAGTCAGTGAGATTTAAAGATGCTTTTAAAAGCATTGCCTTGTTTAAGGATTTGCAATAAAGACTTAATCTTTATGTATTACCTTACCTCTTTAAAACATTGCATGCCTTAAGCAATGACACACTCCAGCGAAACTGTCATTTCACTGTTAATTCAGTCTGACATTTTCTGCAATGAACAGTTGCCACCACAACCATTCAAATGGTTGAGTCATATGATCCAAGCATACGGGTAGTATGTTTGGTCAGCCAAGAGTTTTAGGCTGTACCACACAATTCTGTTTGCCTCCTCAGAAATTCCCATCTAGAGAGGAGACATCAAAGTGAATCTTGTATGGGGCATTGTGATATGCCTCTGTGCTCACCTTTAAAGAGGAGGAAACGCACCTGCCACTCAACTTCTCTATCATTTCTATCTTTTATGGTCGATATTCCATTTCCCATGACATGTAATGCCTTATTCATACAATTATTTTATTAATTCATACCTTTTTAAGGACATTTTGACTTAACCCTGTTAAAACAATCTATTCACCTTCAAAGACAGTCCCCTTTCCACCTGACAGACCATCGCATGTTAAAAAAAAAAAAAAAAACTTTCCTCATTTAGGCAGTGAACAGTACACATTTTCAGACCGTCTCATTCAGGTCATGACATGTTTTTAGTATCGGTATGGTATCATGTTGGGCAGATGCTGTGTGCGTAGACATGCGGTGTTGCTGCGTTCTGAGCGTAATTCTTCTCTTTACAGGGGCTAATGTTTATGCACTGCGTGGACAGGTTAAATTAGGCCAAAGGCCTGGGGTGCTGGGAAATTGTGTAGCCCACCAGTGCTTTGCTAGCTCATTTGTGGTTTTTGGTTCTCACTGTGTGAGTCATTTCCATTCTAATAATGGCAAAAGGTCGACAAGCGTGGGACAGTGTATTACACTGCATCACTTTCTGTCCTTTATTACACATGAACTTTCATGTCCCTTGCAGATATGATTATTTAAATGCATGCCATAATTTCAGGGGAACTGCTGGTGTTTTCCAGCGCCACTTTAAGTCAGGACAAAAAGAGAATGAGAGTATTACAATCTATGAGAAGATACTTAAAACATTTTAGTCTGGAGGTTGAGCAGCTTTGCATTTCTTCTCTGTGACAATTAAATGAGGTTGATTTTAGAATTTGTGCTTTTGTCTTAAATATGTAGGTAGCAGAATAAAGGTTCAGTGGCTAAATCTTCAATCATATTCCTTTCTAAAATCTAAACACAATAGTATTTATACAGCACGGTTAGACAACAGATTTCCACTTATTTTCAATCCCTAAATTCAGAGTTCTCCTGAAGTATCTCACGTGGAGAGCATCACAATGTTGAGAGGCGGAACAGCTGGAAAAGAGGGGAAAAGAACGCAGGTTCCCCTAAAATAATTGAAGCCTGCCAGTCACAGAGCAAATTATGCAGCAAATGCTATAGCGCTTAGTGGGAGCAAGTCACTGCTGCAGAACAAGTGGTAGTGAGGGGTTACAGTTGGCTGATATCTGATCCGCTGGAGGGGGGTGACCAGCAGAGCAGCTTGATCTGCCACTGTGCGGTAGTGTCAGACAGACGCATCGTTATAGAGAGAGAGAGAGAGAGAGAGAGAGAGAGAGAGAGAAAGGGAGGATGGCAGAGAACACGGCAGAGCTGCAGCAAGAGCTCTCTTCATGGCCAAAAAGAGGTGCGTTGCATCCAATGTAAGCTAATCACACAATAAACCTTATTTTGAATGAAATACCAGTAACAATGGCAGCTGGTTGAAAGGCTGATTGGCTACCCTGTTAGTCTGAATTGCTCTCCATTGAAAAGGAGTATTAGAGGTCGGTGAAATGCACCCGTGAATGCGTGGAGTGGTTGACCCATTTAAATGTCCTTTATCAGCCGCGCTATGTGTATGCCCACATGTCAGGCAGCGTCGCAGCTGAAAACCGTGGATTTCACAAGTCGAAGCTCTTAGAAAAACCACAATTTCTTCTGTGTCATTGTATTTCTTGTCATTATGAGCTCTTTCCTGTTGGGCTCTGGAATATGATCAGATGAGAAAAAATATTCTGTCATTTCCATCCCTGTTGATGCACCCATCAGTAAGAGGAAAATAAATAAATAAATAGAAATAGTCTGTGCTCCTCTGAACCTTCGTGTGCATGATGTTTTACTGCCATCTGTTGCCAGCTTTCTCTGATTTTACCCCCCCCCCCCCCCCCCCCACACTGCGGTTTTGCCATCTTATTCATTTGCTTAGTTTGGCTGCAGATATTTAGCTAATTCTTTTTTCAAGGCACTGTATGAAATTCATTTTTAATCGTTTTTGTATAAAAAGAAAACAGCAATTGTGTTGATGATGGTATAATGCTGGACATGTCCTGATCACATAAATGCACATTTGCGTATCACACACTAAGCACCACTCATTTTAAGTGACCCCAAGAATGTAATGTCAGTCAAAATCATTTTAATGAGTATTTCTTGAAAGCAGTGACTTGGATAGTTTTTGAATGACATAAAACTTCAGACAGAGCTGACCTAGCTTTCATACCTATTAGGGCAGTGGATCAAGTACTGAGAAGCTTAGAAAAGTTACTCTCCAGTGTTGCGTTAATTATTCACCAGCTAACTCCTCTGAATGAGCATGCACTCGGGTTGAAAAAGTCACTTTTCATTTAAGGCTCAGCCACATGAAGGAATAAATAAATGACCACCGAGAAGAGCAACAAGGAAATATTGTTTATTTTGGTTGCTGAAATATTCAAAAGCTGTTTGTTTTCCCTGAGCTGGTACACAGTGAAAAGACATATGCCCTATATCAGTGAGAATGCTGCACTGAAGGCCTGAGAATACCTAAAGCGTATGCTGCTTTTAAATTTAAAAAGCTTAGCACTTTTTAGAGCAAAAAAAAAAAAAAATCAATTGGAACCATAGCTAGGAAGTGCGGTCAGTTCACTTAAACTACTACAAAGTCTAAAACGTCCATAAGCATCGGTGTGGGTAACTGCATCTGTGCTTAAGGAACCACAGTGCACACATTTGTGGGCATGTTTATTCTGAGCAGTCTGTTCACCAGCTCTATGTTTAGGGAACGATAATTCGTGTGGGATTGCTGATTCCCAGGACTGGAGCTCCTCCCCATCTCGACTGAATCAGTGCACCCAGGCTTCCCTGAGGACAACAGCCATGGTAATTAGCCTGCTGGGCTGCTCACAGGCCTGTACTCTAGAGAGCTCATCAGAAAACATCAGGCTGCTCACCCAGTGAATACACTAAACATTCCTGACCGCGGCACGTTCGACCCACTCCGCAAAGCCAAATAAAGACTCAGAGATGCTAAACAACAGCCTGTGGGAGGAAAGAAATCAGTTTCTGTGTAATCATTTCTTATTTATCATTTGGAAGTAGTGTCTGGACTGCATTAGTCAGGAAAACTATTAAATGGTTGTACTCAAAAATGATCGTATTAAAACGCTGGAATCCCATTTTATTTGTGCCTTCCAAAAACAAATAGCCTCAGAATATGCATCAGTGTCACTATAAGTTCACTGAGCGCACTGCTATGCTAATCATAATGTTTAAATTCAGAAAAAGAACAAATGATTCAAATAGCCCTTTGGTTATGTTCCATTACTTACACTGTTACGCTGGTTGGCCGCTAGTTTGTTTTCACCCGTCACAGTTTTTTTTAGGGTATTTATTGACAATCTGTATGCAGAACGGTTTCTGTAACTTCCCAACCTGTAATTAGTCCTACCTGAAGTTGCAGGCCTTTGATTGCCTTTAGGGAGGTGTCCTGCACGGCTGTTTGAAATTAGCATGAGGGCGATTGCCCTGATTGCTCGCATCTGGTCATTAAAGGAGACTTTTTTTCCCCCCTGACAAGGAGCACCGTAATCAAAAATGGATGGCAGAATAAGAGAACTTCAAGCTGTGCAAAAGCTGATTTGTCATCGAGAAATCCACAGCTTTTCATGTTCTGATGCCAAATCTGGGGCTTTGTGCATAGTGACCATTGTGTTAAAAAACAAAACAAGTAGTTTTCTTTTCTTTTTCTTTCTTTTTTTTTTTTTTTTTTGGAAAGTATGGAATAGAAGCACGTTCTCTATACCAGGTCATTTCTTCATACATACTTTAAGAACTTTATAAACTGTTTTCAAAGTATTCTTCTCTCTTGGTCCTCAAATCCAACAAATGGAAATTCCTTTGACTCCTAACCCGGAGGTCAGCTAATCTGATGCTTGGAGTTCGTGAGAAGAGCTAAGAACTCTCTTGACACTAAAACCAGGCAGTAATTATGAACCTCTCAACCACTAAACTTGAACTCTCAAAACACACTGTGTCTCAGTCATTTTCCAGGATTTAATTTATACATTCAATTTCCTCTACATTTCCATATTTTTGTCCAGTGGTCCACACCATAGATGTTCTATGTGCATACAATTTGTAAAGAACTAAATGAACATGTGCTCTCTTGGTTATACCAGTGTTCATGGTGCTATGAGGTTGTGTCAGTATTTTCTCATCATCCATCCAGACTGTCAAACCATTGTTTCACTGTCTACTGAGAATGCTCTAAGAATTTGATTTGTAAACAGTTTTAATACATGAGGTCAGAATTTCAACCAGGATGGCTTGCTTATTACTTGAATCAGATGTTGGACTGTTTTAATTTGGCAAATATCCGGAAGATCCTCTGAAAAAAATGAGAACACCGCTGGAGCCGTTAGAAGCCGTACTGCATTGATGTTGTAACATTGGCTGAGTGGGAAATACTTTTCATGCTGTTATGCTGTACTTTTGAAAGGATGCTTGAACCTGAGTTGGTTTCACTTGGTTCAGCTCTAAGTTTAATAAATAGCAGGCTTGCAACCACGCAAGTTCCATTAGCAGGCCACACCTCCCATAGCCAAATCTGCATCATGTTCATGCTTAAATGGATTTGTTGTGAATGCTGCATGTTCTAATGAGATTTCCCTCCCTTTACACCCTCTTGTTTCGTGCTCTCTCTCTCAGATATCGGCTGCCTGTCAGGAGCAATGGCGGATTGTGTATGATTGAAATTGCTGTACACAACACAACAGCTAACAGGCAACAGATGTATGTGCCCCAGCCTTCGTCAGAGGTAAACCCAGCATTATCAGTATTACCAAGTCTATTAGAAAATGCTTTTGGTTTTAGATATGTATTTTCTGCATCCATCATTAAGAATATCAGTGACGGACAAACAAAGTATGTCTGTGTGAATGGGATTATAGAGTCACTTTGCTTAGTACCGCTCATGACTATTTTACTGAAAAACAGAACGACTTTAGTTTATTGTACATAAAATGGATATTGTCGCAGGTTAGAATATTTGAAAACGCCAAGCAAACAAAATATTCATTTCTTGCTAATTGAATGGAGCAACAGCATCATTATTTGTACAAACAAGATGAACGGACACGTACTTCATACTCATTGAAAACCATTTGATATAATAATAAATTGAAATGAATATGTTGTGAAAGAGGTAAGAAGCTTGAGGTTTTTTGTTTTTTTTTTTAACTGCAGGAAAAAAAAAAAAGAAAAAATATAATTGGTTCGTCCTAGTGATTCTAATTAATGTAACTTCAGCACAGGCCTTGGCAGAGATTTAATCAGATGCTTTCATGTGGAACATCAGAGGAAGAACGAGTGTACAGTATGTTGGAAAAAGTACACATTAAACAGTCATCCGTTAACACCAGCAGAGAGTCCAAATGACTGGGCGAGGTTACACTATTTTTCAATATTTTTCTATAGGATATTGTCAAAATGTATTAGAAATAACACCGAGGTCAAATGGACCTGCAAAGCCTGACTTAATGTAGATGTGTTAAATTAGTGATTATATTAAGGAATCAACCATGGATGCATGCTCTGGCAGTTCTCAAAGTGCCATTGATTTTTGGATTACTTCGTTATTAGGATATTCACACAGGTACCTGCACATTTACACTCACTCAGCTCCAGCACAACTCCTCCATACCCTTTATAGTATATGCGATATATCTTCAGTTCTCTACAGTTTTCTCTTATTTCTTATAGTGAATGAACACTGGTCATTGTTAACCCATCAGGATTTTAGTCCCTTTGTGTGTGACAATATCTATAGGAAGCTATTTGTGCTATCAGCTCCCTTAGATATATTCCTTGACGTTTAACAGTTGAAAGAAATTTTGCAATGTCCAATCACAAATGCAGAGAAGGCATTGTAAAGGATTTACTCTGTAAGATACAATAATATATGCGTATGTGAAAGTGGAAATAATCGCCAAAAGCGTACTGAGTGTGAAATGCGTGTCTATAGCCTTTTCAGAGTTCTATCTGGGAATGTGTGACTATAACCTTTTCAAAGCCTGGCTCAGCACTACACATTGCTCATTTTTTCCCACAAGGCCCTGTGGAATTAGACTACAATATAATGTGTTTCATTCTTTAAAAATGCTCTATAGGTTTAAAATGAAATATGTTAAGTGGAAATATGGAGCAGAGCTCTTGGAATTTAATAGGGGAGTTTTTTGTTCATCAGTTACCTTAGGCTACATTCGCATTCAATATTTGTGGTAAAAACATTTCAGAACTTATGGGATTTTAGTTTTGTACAAAACAGGGGGCAGTGAATGCTTATGGACTGAAGTAAAAAAGTATTATATGTAGAGTAAACAATATAATTCTGTATTAATAATGGCAACACTGATATTGTCACAAACCTCCAGGTGGCCTTTGGACCTATATTCCTGGGTGGTGTACCGTCAGTTACAGGGTTGCGTGACAGTGCAGAGGAGATGGCAGGCCTGGTGGGCTGCATCGGTGAGCTGCAGATCAACAGTAAAGAGATCTTCATAGTAGGTGAAGCAGTCAGAGGTAGAAACGTTCACAGCTGTAAGACATCAGTCTGTCAGCATCAGCCTTGTCGCAATGGAGGAACATGTGTGAGGTAGGTGAACTCTTGTTTACCAAACTCTCTCTCTCTCTCTCTCTCTCTCTCTGCCATCTTCTCTCTATATATTTCTCTCTCTTTTCCCATCCTGAGCCACTCTTCGGCTGTTGCTTCTTTAAGATCACAGGTTCCATGAGAAACTGTGCTTTTGGGTGAAGTTACAGTACCGCTCCATTCAGAAGCTGGTACTTAAACTTCATGAAGGTTATCTAAGTATTTTCTCAGAGAGTCAGTGATTGAAGTTCACTTCTCGGCTCACTAATGGATTTGTGCACTTGAGTGAAATATTTCTGTCATGTGTTATTAAGCAATACTAAACCCCACCCCACTCTCCATTATTCTCTTAATGACCGGTAAATGTAAAAGTGCCTACAGCACACACGTCCTTGGACACATTGTTCAGCTGGTAACCATCCTCTAGCCTGTAGTTCTCCAGTACACATTTACTCTTAATGTTCCTATCACTCAGTAAGAAATCCATAGCAGCTAATCAATTTATGGAAGCGAAAGAAACAAAAGCCATTAGTTGTACATTAATGCGGAACATTGTTCCTTTTCATTTCCTTTCTCTTGCGGTGATGAAACATCTGTTTTAATAGCCATGTTTTTATAACTGTTTTCTTGATAGATAATTTGTGGAATGAGATCTCAGTATTGGAGGTACGCTCATCAGTCCTCTTTGTTAATCAAATGTATCAAATATATATATATATATATATATATATATATATATATATATTTTTTTTTTTTTTTTTTTTTTTTCATAATACAGCTTTTCCAACTCTTGTTTACAGTTTATTGAGCGTGGTGCTTTTTTTTTCTTGTCATGGGAAAGATGTAACAAAATAAAAAAAGCTGGATGAAACATTGGTAACATATAACAGTATGCTGAGATGTACAAGTTTGTTCACAGGTTCGTCCTATTGGTTATTAACCAAAAAAAGCACAGACGGCCTCCCTATATGAACTCACAAATAATCATAAGAAAACTGTAAAGCATGTCAGTCATAAAAGATATCCCAATGTACTATGACCTACGACTTGCTGAATATTATTAACACACACACGCACACGCACACGCACACACACACATATATATATATATATATATATACGCACACACAGAAATCAGTAGATTTATTGGTCATATTTTATTTACTGATTTCATATTGTGTATGCTTAGCAATTTATCACACTTGAAGTTCACTCTGGCCTGTAACTGTCAAAATAATCGACATGAAGACAGCATTATTGTCCTGCGTCC
This sequence comes from Chanos chanos, assembly GCF_902362185.1. Taxonomy (NCBI): domain Eukaryota; kingdom Metazoa; phylum Chordata; class Actinopteri; order Gonorynchiformes; family Chanidae; genus Chanos; species Chanos chanos. The sequence continues at coordinate 33,592,520 of NC_044498.1, read as the reverse complement.
AATTCCATACTAGCAGAAGAATTGGTATAGATTCCCTTTATGTGAGTGTGAATGTTGTGGGTAGACCCCTTTGATAGACTCTCTGCAGTCAGGCACCCTACTGCCTTTAGGATGCTTGTGCTTGCTCCCTAAAGAACAACTATGTTTCTAACTTTATACACATTTTTAATTATAAATATTCAGTTTTTGAGTCATTTCAAGCAGCTTAAATTTTATCCAAATAATGCCCTGTTGCCATGACGAAGACGTTGCAAATATAGTAAATGGCGTCCAGATGCAGCAGGGAGGATACATACTTGAGTCCAAATTGCCTGTAATCAAAGGCTTGATTGCATTACTCATGTGTGGTAACAAAAGTGCAGATTTAGGAAGGTGTGTTTGTGAACACTGGCAATCATTTGATTGCAGATTGTGCTCATTAAACTGTAAACATAATATTGTTTCAATTTTTGCCCCAAAAAATATATTTTAAAAAATCATTTTAAAGTGTTAAAAACCCAAACCGAGATCAATAATTCATCTTCTGTCTGTCTCTGTCAGTTGTTTCAGTCTGCATGCACATTTAAGAATTAAAACCATTCGAAGTGCCAGTATCTCTATATTTCACTCTCACCATACGACGGGAATGCTAGACTTTGGCATAAAAAATTGTAAAGTTTGTTTCATTATTTATTTCCAGTGATTACTTATATCTGTTTCATGTATTGCAAGGAAAGTTCTATATTTAATCTGAAACTCCGGCATCTTCTTGTATGAGAAGTCTATCATAAAAAATAAATAATGATCCAAATAAGATTGTCAAACTGCCTTTCAAAGCTGACCAGGAAAGACCTCAGTATTTGTGGCAAGTCAAGCTTCTCACGTTGCTTTGCATTTAAATGATCTATTTTCCTAAAAAAAACACTACCATTATTTGTTTTGTTTTTGTTTTTGGTTTTTTTTCCCCATTGTATTTGTGTATTGTATTTCTCATTGTATTTTTTTTTTTTTTTTTTTGCCCAAGGCTTTTCTTGTCCACCTATCCCGGGTAGACTGTTCAGTAGTGCAGCACTATATGTTGATAAGTTTTTATTAAATTTCAGACAGAAATTTGTTTTGAAGAAAGCGCCACACATGCGAGCGCGCGCACACACACACACAGATAGACAGACAGATAGACAGACAGATAGATAGATAGATAGATAGATAGATAGACAGACAGATAGATAGATAGATAGATAGATAGATAGATAGATAGATAGATAGATAGATAGATAGATAGATAGATAGATAGATAGATAGATAGATAGATATGTGTTTGTTTTTTTCAATCACTTTTTGTCTTACAAAAAATGGGATGCTTTACTTTGCATTGTTCGTTCTATCTTGAGTAATGGTATATGGTTCCATAAGAATGGACTTTTTTTCAGCTGTAAAGTAACAACATTCAAGTCCATTCGTGACTGAAGATATGAAACCTGGTCATCTTGTTTGCATTTTAATGCCTTGACAATAGCCTCACTTTACTCAGAGTTTTAAAATAGAGCACACTGCCACAAACAATGGAATATATTCTCTCACAGTCTCCCAACTGATGCTAGCTGGCCTGGTATTCCTAACAGATAGTTCTCTAACGTTTCTGTGTCCTGTATACCACTTCTCTCATAGATATTGTTCCTTGTTCCTTTTGTCATAAGACAAGATTTCACAAAGGTAGGATTAAATCTCTAGACCTAATTCACAGTTATGTTGAAAATATGAAATCATATTTTTGTGCTTAAAACAATCTTTGTTTAATCTATGCATCTGTGGTTCCTTTCTACCAAAGTGCCCCAAACTAACCATCAATCAACACTGGACAGCACACAATCATTTTTTTTTGGTTAATTTAATCTACAGACTCTTAGTCTTAGTGAATGCTGTCCATCTCAGTCTATGGTTCAGGCTTATCGCTATTGCTTAACATTGTCAGTGTTTCATGATGAAAGATAACCTTGAGACCACAAGGTTTAACAACTTCAGATTGATTTGAGTCAAAGCAAAGAAAAAGGCAGGTGTGAACAGCTGTGTGTTATCCACTCAATTCATCCTCTCACACAGAGACATCACTCACTGGCCCTGTCAGAAACAGCTCTAAACTCTGCTACAAACTATGTCATGCCCGCCCAAGTGTATAATTGAGTGTTTGGCCCACTAAATAGCGCAGACAATCTACCGCATTTGTGGTCTGACCAATCAGTCAGCTGCCCTCGCAGCTAAAGCCTGCATGTCAGCTGTACCCTCAGGTTACACTTCGCAACAGTGATGCTTCAATATAAGTAGCTGCTAAATTTAAGTATCCTGACTTGACTTGTGCAGTTCCTACCTTCTTTTTTTTCTTTTTGTTACATCCAACCAAGCTCAAACCACCGCACCAAAGACAGAAGAGGAAGGTTTGAGATTATACGAAAATGTAACAGTAATACTACCACTAACAAATTGTCGGCTTTCCAAATGTTAAGAGTGTCATTAGTAAATGTGATTTTTTTTGGAGGGGTCACTAATCATCTGGGCACTTATTTGTGTATTTGTTCATTCATTTCTTTTATACTGGAAGGTCACTGCTGGATGCAAAGGCAGATAATGAGTAAGAGTTTTGCTCATTAGAGCACTGGAATGGTGCTGACATTCTGTAGCCGCCCATCCTCACTGTATGCGACTTTTGATCTATGCGTAGTCTCTTCAACTAGCACAAGAGAAACGGCACACTGTATCTGTGCTTTTCGAAAGATGTGAAAGGTCTGTACTGCTTGCCTCTCACAAACAACATTATTATGACAACGTGGAGCGGCAGAGCTCCTTTTGTGCAGTGAATATTATTGTAAATATCCACAGTCGAACTTCCTCAGATCTCGGAAAGCGGTGACCATGGAGACTCTCAACTTTGCTGAGGAATGGCCTCTATCCTTGTTAGTGTTATACAAAAAACATTTCAGTATAACTCCAATTATCTGCCCATCAGTAACAAATGACCGCAGAACATGTGTCTTTGGTTTACCATGTCGGATCACTCAAATTATTTCTTGTCAATCATCTGAAAAGTATCACACATAGAATCCTAACATAAACATGAAGCCAGGATGATTCATTGACCCTACCAAATCTTTCCTTGTAATTTATCCTCAGCATGGAAGGATGCTTATTCAAATGTGTGTGTGAACTGCTGATGACAGTCATAGGGTTGAGGTCAAAGAAACTGTATGCCTACCAGATGGCTCCACTGAATGTCGTATGTACCATAAACCAGGAGTGAGTCTGGGGATAGACTGAAGCAAGTGATAGTAGAAATTATCACTTGCTTCAGTAGAAAAACAGCAGAAACCACTATTGTGAAGAATTTGAAGATTCAGACATTTGTTTTGTAGATGGAACTGGACCAGTAAAAAAAAAAAAAAACATTGGTTTCTTTTGCCTTTATACCTGGTAATATACAGTTTTCTTGAATAGGTATGTGTGGCATTTCCTTGCTAAATTATTCAGGTGAATTTATTTCAAGAAGGTTATTTTCTTTCTTGGCCAGTGGTGCTGACAGCTCATTACTTCACTTGTGAGATATATACGTTTGGAAAGCATTTGACCCAATTTAGTTGTGACCTCCGTTGCCATGCTTTCAGACTGTTGCTCAGATTACAATGAGAAGTCACAGTAAAGAAGTGTTGTATTTTTTAGTGTGTGATATTGTGTATTACTTTGAACTTTTTTCACAACTCTGTACGTATGTATTACCAACCTTTCTAAATATGGAAAGGGAGAATTCAGTGTTACTGTTCAAGAGTACCTCCATGGCAGGCAAAATCACTAAACAAACACTTATGATTTGAATAACAAGGTTAATGTAGGTCACATTGCTGTCTTAGGAAAGTAATGGAATCTAACCTACCAGGATCTTGTTTCAGAGCCAGAATTGTTCCTCAACATAATGGACCGTTGCCACCGCTTCATAAAGCCTGAAACTGTGATCTTTTATGTCACAATGGTGCTATGAGCTTCTAACCTGGAAATCCTGTACCGTACAAACTTCTATCGAAGGTCATGTGACTTCTTAAATAAATTATGGCAGCCATTCTCAAAATTACATGTTTTCCAAATCATCAGAATACTTCTATGAATATGTAGTAAGCGCATAGGTTGAGAGTCGAGTGTCCTCCACCATATGTAAGGAACACCTGAGAGCGCTCTTACAGGGCCTCAGACCGAGCCAGAGTGTGTATTGAAGGGCAATCAGTCAGAGAAACAGATGTGTTTGCATGTCGTACATAATGCAGGGCACTAATCCTGCAGCTTGCTGTGGTGTTACCTCCTGCTGTCCCGGAGGCAGTGACAAAGCGCCAGCCATCCCTCTCTGGGAATAGAATAAAGAGCTCTCGCGTAGAATGGCCACAAACGAGGTCAGAGATTGTCTTACTTTAGAGTGGAAGAAAATTAGAGTCAACCTGAGCCACTGTTTAAATATCTGAAAATTAGAGTCAACCTCAGCCACTATTTAAATTTCAGAAAATTATTCGCAAGGTATTCTGTTTAGCATGTCTGGTATAAAACCTTGAAACTGCAATGTATCCAATGTTTTTATGAATATGTTGAAATAACTGATGATTTGTTGTTTACCCATCTCAACACAGTATGTCTGCTCCTTTGTCTGTTCTATTTTGTTCTGTTTTATTTTGGATCAAAGCTCTTATTTTTACTTTGTCATTGTTTGTCCCAAAAGTAACAAAAATACTGGACAAGCTAGTGTTTTCAGTAATATTTTAATTACATTTTTCATATATTTTTCCGCATACAGTGTGACATTTACTCCGGAAAGAGAGTGCATCCTGGTTTCTCCCCCGTCAAGACAGTCATTTCAAACAATTCTAAATTTCAGGGACAGAATGTAAATATTTCATTTCAAGAAGAACCCAGTTCTGGAGAAGCAAAACACATCCTGCTGTGCTGTAGCTCAAAGCACATTATTAATTTATAGGTTTGAAACCCCTCCAATGCTTCCTGTATCTGATATGACACCTTTGAAAAGTGTGTGTGTGTGTGTGTGTGTGTGTGTGTGTGTCATAGTACAGCCAATGAAGTCCCTGTCTGAATATTACTTATCATTCTGGCCCACCCTCCACTTCTCACCCAGACATAAAGCCCAGGAATATAAAACAAGCATGGAGCTACTGGAATTTTTTTGTTGGGGGATTTCTACTTGGTATTACTTCAAACACTTCCAATTACCAGCTAGCTGTAACTGAAGGACTGGATCGAACAAATATACCCCCCATACTTTCAATTAGCTAAAGATCCTCTACTAGGTCTATTATGGCTTTGCATTTGTTAGATGAAGAAATCTATAGTTTAATTTGAATATGTCCCCATTGTACAATCAGTTCATCAAAATGTCTTTTCAGGACGCTCAAACAATGTTTTTCTCATTCACCAAAAGATTATCTAAATCTCATGTCAATATGTACTATTGACTGAAAAACAGTACTTTCATCCAGAATGTGTACAGTGTTTTTGTTTTGTTTTGGGGGTTTTTTTCTCTTTTTTTCCTTGTTGTTTTACTCTTCCTTTCTTTCTCTCTGCTTTATGTACAAGCTCTACTGAACTAATGATGTAGCAAAGGTACATTTCATTTGTGTCCTAATGATCTTTCCCTTTTTTTTTACTTTGTTTGTGTGTGTGTGTGTGTGTGTGTGTGTGTGTGTAGTGATGTGGACAACTGGTTCTGTGTGTGCCCTCCTCTCTTCTCCGGCAAACTGTGCCAGTTCACTGCCTGTCAACGGAATCCGTGTGGTCACGGTGCCACCTGCATTCCCAAGTCTCAGCTGGAGGTGCTGTGTCTGTGCCCATACGGAAAGCAGGGACTACTGTGCAATGAAGGTAAAGCTTTGTGTGTTAGGAAGAGAAGGATTTGTGATTAGGCTTTGGTTGATGGAGGCATCATTTGATGTGCGATGAGAAACAAAGAAAAGAAAAAAAACATATGCTTGGAAGGGGATATGTGTTCTTAGATAATATGCTGGAAAGAGGCTAAGCCCTCAGAGAATTTGATATTGCAGTTCAAAGTAGTTTGATCAACTGAACACTTAAAAAAAAAACAACAAACAAACATAAAATTATTTTAAAAGTATGGTTTAACACACTGTTTAACACAGAACTGGACAGACCACACAAGCCTGGGCATAGCTTGTATTCTACCATTGGTGGATGCCAACAAACAGTTTCTACAGTGATTATGAATAAGAGCAATACAGAGGCATTAAAACCAATGTGAAATAAGTTTTGAACAAGGAGTAATGTCACTGTTGTTGCAACTTTTGGCACTTAGCTAATTAATTCTCCAACTCCAGGGGAAGATTAATTTACAGTAATAGCCCTAAGTTAAATAATTGGACAAATGTCTACTAATGGAGCAAAGTCCAGACCATTTGAAGTGTTCCAGTGTCCTCAGATTCAAAGAACTTTATTATAACTCTGATCAGACAAGTACTGATCATTCAAATCCCAACAAAAGAATAAATCAATTCTTTCCTCATTTTTGGCTTGTCTGAATATGAAAAAAATGGTCACCATCAACACTGGTTAATGTCTTTTCAGTGTAATCCTGTAAGTCTGTTCATTAAAAATCAAGCCCGTCTCTGTATCCTGGCTGAGCTTAACACTTCTTATGAGGGCAGTGTATCTATATCACTCATAGCCTCTCTTCTCTGAGCCTTCCAAGTGTTCTTCCGCTGAACAAATGCGTGCGTTTTGCAGTGATGTAATTAGCGTGGTGAATGGAAGATCGCTTGGCACGGTGTGCGCTGGTACGGGCATGCCAGACATCCCTCTGTCAGCCACAGAGTAGCCTGATGCCAAATGGACTTCTCTAATCTCCCGGTGTCACACTGAGTGCGGCTGACATTTGAATTTAAAGCCTGATAACATCAGATAACATCAGGCCGACTATTGATCACTAGTGAGGCCTCCGCACCTCTCAATGTTTCCCTGCAGTCTGGATGTGCAGTGCTTCCATAAACAGCATTTTGGGGCATTTAAAAAAGACTAATATAAACCTATCTTGCTGCGTTTCAGAAGATTTTCTTTTGTTTGTTTTGTGTGTGGAGTGATTGAAATTACAGTCTATCTTAACTACTTGTGGAGAGCATTATAGCCAATCCTTTATTTATAATCAAATTTTAATTTAAATGTGTAGTGTATACTTAGCTTCTTCGCTAGGCTAGAAGGAAGTGTATCTAAATATTTCCCAGTAATCCTGTGGATTTTTCAATTCTCTGTGGACTGTGACAAACACTGACAGTTTCATAGCATCTGCAGTGTACTGAGGTTCTTCTGGACCGCTGTACATGACATGCTCATGGACCTGTCATAATGCATCCTCTCTAATGCATCCTCTCTTCATCAAGATGGTTCTACATCAGAGTAGAAGATTACAATGTCATCGGAGCAGCTGGAGAACACGTTTGAGCCCGAACAGTGCAAGTTCAGCTGAATCCTATAGTCTCAGTGTGTGGTACATCTATCTAACACATATATGCAGTCAGAGAAAGAGAGAGGGAGAGAGAAAGGTCAGGAGTCTCCTCTGGTTCTTGTTGTTGTTGTTATTATTGTTGTTGTTGCAAGTATGACATTACAGCATCAGGCAATCTCCATGTTACCCATTACTATAATGATACCTAAATATGTATGTAATACCTCTTTATACACATCTCAGACATTATTCATGACAATTAATCATGACTGTAGCCTCCTACTAGTGAATATTGATTGGCACTCAGTTTTATGAAATGAATAAAAACACACTGGTGATATGTGAGTCTGTAAGGGTTCACAATAACTTGGGAGTAGGGCAGAATTTTAACAGTCGTCTACTTACAGCCTCAATCAGCCAGTCCTTCATTCCCAGCGAGAGTGTGAGGAGAAATAGTGAGTGCCTCAGGCAATCTTGCAAGAAGACACCATAAACACTTGGGTACTGTCATGCAGGAGGGTGGGGACAAATATAGCATTGCATTCGGACATTCTTTGAAATTAAAAATAGGCTGGATGAATGGAGATTTGCTGTGAGTTACATCACGCGCTTCTCCAGTCATGTTTTTTGTGCATATGCACAGTAACAGTAACAGTAACAAACCTGTTTTCTTCATTCTAGTGATGAAACAGAGAAAATGAGAAGATCTTTATGGGGAAAAGTAAATTCATAAAAACAAGTAAATAGAAAGTGGGCAACTCGTCTTTAGAGGAAGGCATTGGCTCCAGTGTGTGTTTGCTGCTTATCTGAGCACCTGTGGCACTGCGAAGGCCATTATGATAAAAATTACTCTTATTTGTGGGCAATTGAGCTCATGTCAGGTGCGTATGAACATTACCCAAAATATCCTCCAAAAGCCTCTTCATAATTCTCTGAATGTTTGTGCAGGTCTGAAACTATGCTGATGCCTTCCTTTGCAAATTATCAATTGGGCTTCAAGTCAAGTCAAATCACTGCAAGTTCTTTGAAGAAGCAAGATGATCTGTTTAGTTTTGTTCAAATATGAGAAGGCTGCGTGCTGAAATTTACTGCAGTTTTGTTGAAGGTTGTCCTTTATATAATGACCTACTGAGTCTATAGGCTTGTCACACAGTTTCTCACTCATAAGGATACATTTCTTTTACAGACAGGTGGCTAAAAGACATGTTGAAGCATGCTGTTTTATGCTCTGTAAAAATTGTTTATTTGAGAGAAATCCTTTACTTATTATCAAATACTTTTTTGTTTTTTTTGAATGTGGTAAACCCACATCATCTGTAATCTACCTGTTTGCATCAGTGTAAAATTTTGTTCTTTCTGGCTCAAGGGAAATAATTTTGTCTTCAACTTTCATTCGATTATTCAGTTAGTGAGTGTTTCTCATTAAGTACCTGTCCCTGTCGCTGTTGGGGAATACAAACAGTCAGCAACGAGCATCGTGCTCCGAGAGCACCAGTCCTACTGAGAGTTTGTCATGTTTAAATGACTACAGACGCAGCTGAGCTGTTCATTAGGCTCTGTGCAAATAAAGGAAGACTCGATAATAACTCCACAATTTCAAAAAGCATAAATTATTCAGAACCAAAACAGAGCCCAGACACTGGCAGCTGAAAGAAAACGCAGAACTCTGGATTTAGCTGGTGCCTAAGGGGGGGCGGAGCAGCAGACAGGGAGAAAATGCTAGTGATTTGGGGAGCTGTGCGGCACTGCTGTGCTACCCAGAGAAGGGGAGTGTGGAGGAGAGAAATCAGGATATTGCATCAATCCATTTGGATGAGGGAGAGGAAACGTTTGATACGGCCGTGGTGCAAAATAAAAGGCATGCCTTAATGGGCTGTGTGGGGGATTATATCATTTAGGAGATTATGCATTTCTGAATCAACAAGGCGCCAAAACCAAGGAGAGGTTTGATCATTACACAGAATCCCTGAGAGTTACCTCCCCACTGCTGAAAAGTTTATACATAATGAACAGCTTGACAGATGGAAATTATTTATGCGTTTTGTTAAAAGAAAAAACGAATGTTAGTTAAAAATGGCAGTGAGGAAAGACAAGCTTTTGTCCCTCCATGTCATGAAAGAAGACATACAAATGGAGGGTCCCCTACTTAAAAATGCTTTGGGCAATAGCACCATCTAGCGGTGGTTTAATGAGAACCATCTGGTTACTGACTCCCTTTGCCTCAAAATTGAGCATGTTCTAGACCAGCTGCAGAATACTAATATTAGGCATATCTTGGGAGGTCATATTGCTATGCATTTGGGTGGTTCTTTGTGGTTTATTTGCTTGTTTTGCTTCATTTTGTTTTGTGTTTTATGTCCTACACAGCCATAAACGTTACAAGGGCCAAATTCAGTGGCACTGATGAGTTTGGATACACCTCCTACATGGCGTATTCCCCAATTCCCAGTCTCAGCTTCTTCTATGATTTCAAGTTAAAGATTACATTTGCCAATAACACATCTGCTTTGAAGGACAATCTCATTCTCTTCTCTGGACAAAGGGGCCAAGGTAAGACATGATGCTATAATGACCCAGAAAGTGGAGCTAAACTCGGGGCTTATATTGTCTAACTAGAGAGAGATACGTGTGAGGTCTGTGTTTCCAACACTGTCAACCACTATCTATTGATAACATTCATTAAAATGATGGTAATAAAGATGTAATATTTAGGTTTGTGTTCTCTGTCCTATAATCCTGTGACCTTTTAATGTAATATTTTTTATTTTAGTCTTTTCAATATTTCATATTTGTTTGTTTTTCATGCTGCTGCAAAGCACAAAGGGGGCTGTGTTGTTGTTGTTGTTGTTGTTGTTGATGTTTTTTCAGTGTGAGATTTTTTTAGACAGAGAAAAAGAAGTACTAGGTGCTGTTTCATTGGCCTCTACTTTTTAATGTGTATGTGGTCTTCAAATAATGGGGTTAACATTAAACGTCATTTCATCTGTTAACATTATTTCGCTCAGTGAACAGAGATTTCACTTCAAGTCAAAACACAACGGTGAGACAAGTGAATCAAGTTCATTCTCATTAATTAGGCAAATTGAGCTTCATGAGACATGGAAGCACTATTAAATTGTCTCGCACTGCTCTCATTTTTTTAAGGTCAGTTTTAGCGGCTGCTAACTGACACGTCTCCAGTGCAGGATGTTTAATCAAAAGATGGACAGCTGAATAAGAACACTGGGCTTGAGAATCCTCTGTAGTTCGGCGGGCCTCTCCTGGGATTACAGTTTAGGGTGATTCATCGAGGGAGAGAGAGAAAAAGACAGCAGCATGAATAATGAAGCAATTGTCAAGGGAACTCACAGTACAGTAGAGGACAAAATCGAAGAAGGAGAAATCACACAAGATGAAAAACTTGCAACTCACCTGATAATTGGTCTGATAAACTAGTACTGTTGACTCATCAGCAATGTTTAATTTTACATTTTGCACTTGAATGGGCTTCTGATGAAATGGAAAAATCTTTTTCTGATGTATTTAGATGTTTTTGAAGTGTGATGATCTTTGTGTGTGTGTGTGTGTCTGTGTGTGTGTGTGTGTGTGCATGCGTGTGCGTGTGTGCTTACATGCTTATTTTCTCTTCTCCAAGGTATTAATGGAGATGACTTTTTTGCACTGGGTGTGAGGAGCGGTCGAATCATCCACAAATTCAACCTTGGCTCTGGTGTAGGCACCATTGTGAGTGATCGACTGAACCGTAGGATTCACATACACACTGTGCGTTTTGGTCGACACCTCAGGACAGGCTGGCTTAAGGTACGTTCCATAATGCTGTACCTGGAGAGTGATAGATGGATAGATGATTCACGTTAAGTAAATATGCAGTGTCTCTCATCTTTCTCATTACGTAAACCTATTAAATTATGCCATATATATGTGTATTTAGGTTGATGGGCAGAAGAATAAGACAGGGGTTTCACCAGGGGAACTGACTGGCTTAAACATCTTCAGCCAACTCTATGTCGGAGGTTACAGTGAGTTCACACCAGAACTTCTCCCTGTAGGTGGCAGGTTCCAAAACAGTTTCCAAGGTAAGGTTTTCCACAACCCATTTTAAGGTTCAGTAACTAACAACCGTTCCGACTGCCAGTCCAATGAAACCTTCAATGACAAAACAGCATCTGTTTACCATAGGGCGGGGCGGGGGGGGGTTCTATGTCACATTTACATGTGTAACAAGGGAGGGGCTTTCAGAGGTGGGAGGAGAAGCTGAGCTCTTAAGTTGATTGAGATGTTGTCCTTAATTACAGTACTCTAATAAAGCTGAATGTTTAGCGCAAATCCATTTCAATCCATCAGTCATCTGAACAAGGGCCTTGTCGAGATTTTGTCATGTCCAGCATATCCAGTTTCGTGTCTGTTCATTCCTGGATGACCTTAAACATGGCACGTTTTGTAGGACTCATTCATTGTGCTAGTTTAATTGGAAAGCTGCATATATATATATCAGTGCCTCGGTAACGACAATGACAATGGTGAACAGCATCGCACATTGTTTCGCCAGCGCTACAGTTAGTTCCATCATTATTATTAGGCTTGTTATTATATGAGATTGGCCACGCTTAAATTGAAGGTGAACAAGTCTTTTTCAATTTGCTGCTTGGAATAATCATCATCGCTGTGTGATTTTCATTAAACAGCCTGCGATTTGTCTCTTAAAAAAAAAAAACCTCACATTTGAGAATAATCTCAGTTATGCATCAGTTGGCCGGATCTACGCAGGCACCAAAACACAAGCCTACTAGTGATATGCGCTATGGGCCAATTCCGTCTCATCAACCACAGGCCTTTTCTACAAGTGACAGTGTTCAGTAGCATCTAATCTGGTTCCTCTGACCTTCCTCCCGCTCTCATTTAACTGGCAGGGCTTGAATGAAGTGATAATGTAGTAGACAGTCATCAAAGCTCCAGTGTCCCTAAGGAAAGGTAGCAGCAAAGAAAACACAATGTCTCCAGTGCCTTTACTTTTAAAACTGAGCATCAGGTCGTTCCATTAGATAACATATCATAAAGATAATTAGCTTCAAGGGTGGTCAATTTTGTCTTTTTTTTTTAAAATCAGATCTATGGAGAGCAGTGCTTTGAAGCAGGTTAAAAAGAATCTTAAATGCGGTAGATTGATTAGATGCTGTGTTTAAGTTTCAGCTCTCAAATACAACATAAAGTCTGTTTATCTGATAACACAACTACAAATGTACCATCTACTGCCATTAAAGGGAAGCCCATTTCACATTAGTTCATATTTACATTACAAATTGTTATCATCTCTTTCCTTCTCTCTCTCTCTCTCTCTCTCTCTCTCTCTCTCTCTCTCACACACACACACACTCACACACACACATACACACACACACACACACAGTCGCACTCATTCTTTGTTTCCAACTAATACAAAAAAAAAATCATCTCCCGTTTAAACCATCTGCCTCACTTTGTCAACAGCATATATTTGCAGTTTTGCTTCAGTCGCTTTAGTCTGCCAAGTGCAGGGAGGAGACAGCATCATGTCATGAATATTCATGAAGGAGAATGACATTTCTCCACACATCCTGTGTGTTGGAATGACTAATTCAGCAGAGAAAAGGAGGATGTGACCGTGGGCTTAGCTGGCACACTTGTGAAGGACCCTGGTGTTTTTGGGGCTTGCACTCTGAAGATAGAGAACAGATCACGCTGTGTTTTCTGTTTCTCTTTTCCAACATAAAAACAGACTGGAAAAAGGAGTGAGTCAATAAAAGGATGGAAGAAAAAGTTGAGGGGCAGTAATGTGGAACAAACTGTTTTGAGAATCCCTAAGATGTTTGCTCACACAAACATCTAGACCTACTTAAGATCTACCTTGGGTTGAAAACTCAGAAAGCTCTTCTCAAATAATCTGGTATATGATGTAAACTTTATCAGACTTTCTTGCAAAACTTTTCCAACCACATGGTGTTTGTTGGGATTTTATATGCCACACATTGTACTATATGTTCGCGCTATTGTGATTCTTATGCCATTACTTATGCCATGTCCTATATGTCAGCCTACGTATGTCTTGGCATAAGTGCAACCTCCCATTCCTTACCTTCAATAGCATGGTCAAAAGAGCATTATGTAATTCATTTACATGACTGTGTCTGTAAATGAAAAGACTGTTTGTCTTTCTGAGTTTCCCTCTGTGTGTCTGTTCTGTAACTCTGTCTCTGTTTAGGTTGTATTTTTGATTTGCAATTCCGCACAAGACGAGACGGGAAGTTCAGAGCGCCGGGAGATCCAGAGGGACATCCGGAATCAGGTCGTAGTATGGGTCAGTGTGGTGTCTCTCCCTGCGGCCTTGTCAGGTGCCAGAATGGGGGAACGTGTGTGGACTCTGGATCAACTGTGTAGTAAGTGTTATATGAATTTACACTAAAGCATTGAGTTCGTGTTGGAGTCAGAGTGAGGATCAGAGTTTGAGACAGGGTTAGAATTGGAGTTAGAGCATGACTTTTTGTCTTTTGATCATGTGGGGCCCATTTTGTCCGATGGAATTAACCAAACAACCATATAATGCTCTGAGAGTCATTATCTGTGAAACTGTGTGAAGCCATCTCAGCACAGTATGACGTGTCCCATTGTATGTGAAGGAGTCTTGAGGTGAATTTTGATTGGCAAAGGTTGAAGCTGAAGTGTCTCAGCAAGCATAAGGCTTATACCAGGTGCTGCTGAAACCAGCAGCATAGAGATGTTGTATGTCATACAAAGGCTTAGTGTAGCTCACCATTCCTCCTACTGAGGTAATCAATCTTATTATCCCAGCAGCACAGAGAGAGAGAGAGAGAGAGAGAAGGAGGGAGAGAGAGAGGGAGGGAAGATAATGAGAACGAGGCTCTGTACAACATGGTGACTAAGTGAAGGGTATGGATGTTAAGCAGATCAATCACAGTTTGGCTCAGAAGTTGAACAGATAGAGAGACAAATTGGTCAATTTAATTGATTTTAATGCCACACAACTCTGACAATCTATTTCTGTCACTTTTTTTGTTGGGGGGCGGGGGGTATGGCTATGGATTAGTCTGAAAATAGTGTTGCCATATTTCTTTTGTCCTTCCTATCTCTTTTCTTGAAAATATAAACTTTATTGAAGAATATTTCATTGTGACATTTAAGTGTTGTAAGAGAAAATGAGAAAATTTTGCAGGAACATATGCAACTCTGAACCCTCATCGCTCATGTGGTATTAAAAAGACCCGGCTACACTATTTTAATTAGGCAGCTCAAGGACTGTTAGGAAAAGCCACTTCAAAGCAATATGTGGATTATATTAGTTACACAAGCATATGTCATTTAAAATGTAAAAAATATTTCACATTTTTTGTGTGAACAATTGTTTGTATGACTAACATAAATTCACCTAATAACTGCAAAAGAAAAAAAAAGAATAAATTGAATCGTTTGAGATCAGACGAGCCTGTCAAAAGCAGTTTTGAAAGAATATTTGCCTAGTTAAAGCGTTTTGTTCCTCTAAAACTTCATTTCTTTAACATAGCGTATAATTTTAGTGGTGAAACTGACACATGATGACATTACCGACCAGAGAGTACAGTGCTCCCGCAGTGCAGAGCTAACGTTTCAAATTGCATCTCACAGGGAGGTTATGACAGTCTCAACACAGTGGGGGGCAGGGGCACCCCTGCCGAGACTGACTCAGTCCAATCAGATGGATAGGTCTCTCGGATCTCCTTAGAGATGCATGTCTAACCTGAAATAACCTTAGAGAACCAGACCATTCTGTCCACTGTCTCTCACCATGACAAATCATTCAGGAGAAGACACTCGAGGCCATTTAAAATAACCCTCTTTTGTTCAGTCACCAGCTCTGACCAATCACAACCTATAAAGTCCGTGTGGACACTGCACACGGAATGTACTAAAAAAAAAGAAAATCATGGTAACTCACTACTTTAGCTCACCAAGAACCTGTCATCCCACCCAAAGCCAGTGCAAAAACACAACCATTAAAAACACTGCAGTAAATTCAACTTTAATAAAACCAGGCCATGTAATAATTCCTAATACATTTAGTTGGCTAAGCACCAAAGATATGGTACCACGTTCTTGTTGGTGTTGTTCTCTTTCTTCTTCTTCTTCTTCTTCTTCTTCTTCTTCTCCTCCTCCTCCTCCTCCTCCTCCTCCTCACGGGTCATAGCTCACTAACCATTTGGTAAGTTTTCAGAAGACTTGCACACTGATACGACCATGTCTGTGAGGAAGCAGGGCCAAATGGAATCCCAGCTGGCCTCTTGGAAGCACTGTATAATACAATCCAGAGAATTCAGTTAAAAGCCACCATGAATACATTTAGGTTGAAATGTGGCAATTCAGCAAAATGACTACACAATCCAAATTCGTCACTGCTTTTTAATACAAATTTGAAGGAATGACAAGAAACCTGGTTGAGCTTACAAGCACCAAGGAAGATCACAATTTTCAGCCTCAAGCTGAAAGGGTAAAATCTTTTGCTAATGTTTATATCATATCTTTAACTATCCTGAACTCATGAAAAGTACAAATTTTCTACAGTGTTATAGTTCATTGTTCAAGGATTTTTTTTCTCGTTGGGTTCATTTGTCTTGTGCCACCTTGTGTTCCATTTAGGGTCTGTTCCCCAGAATTTCTGCTTGCAGCTTTATTGAATATAGTTTTATTTCTGTTTGCCCTCCAGTTGCCGGTGTTCATTTGGCTGGAAAGGGGCATTGTGTTCTGAGAGGGTGTCTGTTTGTGATTTGGAACACATCCCCCCTCCCTCATGTTCGCATGGCTCCACCTGTGTCCCGCTCCCGGCCGGATACACCTGCCTGTGTCCCCTGGGCACCGCTGGACAGTTCTGCCAGCAAGGTCAGCCCCCACCCTCCCCCCATCCCCCATCCTCTCCTGTTTGTCCTTATTGTTCAAATACATAAGGGAGCACCCTTCAGAGTGAAAATGTATATCACAGCTCTTTTAATATCTACTTCCTCATCACCCTGTTAGATGATAGCTCTATTTCTCTGCCTGTCACCAGGGAAAGGAACATATGTCAAAAAATACATCAAGAAAAATACAGGGGAAAAAAAAATTATGGACTATTGCTTTTATAACAACCTGTGCTGAAAAGTATGTTTTCCCCTGCGTGTGCAAGGTTATAAGTGTAAGTGTGCTGAAAAAACATTTTTTTTTAATAGTGTGGAATACTCACTAAAGGTCAAGCTCTTAGCTACCCATACACCATCAACCTTATATCGTATCAATCAAACTGACACTTTACAAGTAAATAAAATAAAAATACGGTGAGCTTCATTTTTCAGTGAACAGAGTGGCCTCTAGTTATATTGAGACAGTGCACTTTCCTTGATTTGAGGTGTAATTCATGATATATAGGGTAAATGGCATATCAAAGCTATACATGCAAACTGGACGCACAATCCTGAAACAGTTGATTTACATTTATGAAATTTAAGAAACCCACATGGATAAATACTTTTTTAAAATAAACTACGTCAACACAATTATGTTAGCAGTTGAATCAACACTTAATTATGTAGGTTTATATCAGCTAAATGTACAGAGCTAGAGAAATATACCACAGTACCATGGTAATCGTGAAATATTTATGAAAGATAACCCTCCAAAGGCTACAAGAGCTCTAAAAGAATCACAGAAGTGCAGTGTGCCCTTTACAGTGTGAATGAGTGTAGGTCATGTGTTCTCGTGGCTGTCAGGATGAATTTCACACCCCCTTGAACCTGCCCTGATCTCCAAGTCTCCAATCTCTCACCCAATCTCTCACAAATCTTTTCATTTCTGTCATCACCCTGGCAAGGGACTGCAGTCACACTTCACCCTTCCTGCCCTATTAGCCGCCACTCACATCTCCTTCCAAAAATATTCTCCAACCAAACAGTCGGAATCAAGCTGAGAAACATGGAGAATTGAGATAAGGCATCAAATTGTGAGTGTCAGTTTGCCGTGTATTTTTTTGCTGTTGTCGTTACAGCCCTGGCCATCAGTGACCCATTTTTCAGTGGCAACCAGTCCTCCTGGATGTCATTCGCTGCCATCAGCATCAGACACAGAACAAATCTGCAGCTGCAGTTCCAGACCTTGTCACCAGAGGGCATCCTATTCTACACAGCGCAGTATCTCGGCGCTCGAGCAGGTAGGGAAAACTATATTCCCCCAGCCCTTTTTATTGACTTACTGACTTTAAGAATGAATTACAAAACCATCATTTAATTTTAGTAATTCACTATAATTTACATGATACACGGGAGTCAATCAGCACAATTAATAATTCGAGTTCCTGGCAAAGAGGTACTAATGCAATGCAAAAATTTACCATGTCTTTGGGTCTTTTGATTACATTTTGAAAGTCTTAAATTGACACTTTTAACACGGTTTATACATAAATCTGTATTCAGCTTGTGAGAGGTTGTCATCAACAAAAATGCACTGAATATAGCAATGTATGTCCATAGCCATTCAAATTACGAGAGAGGTTAAATTTACATAATTTTTTCTCATTTTTATTACACAAAAGAGAGCAGTTGTATTAAGGTGCAAAGTGACATTTAGCTGTTTTTTTTTTTCTTTTTGTCATTGTCAGGAGACTTTTTCAGTGTGTCTCTAACATCTGGATTTGTACAGCTGCGCTACAATCTTGGCGATGGTACCATTGTGCTGCAATCTACGAAAAAGGTGGACACAACCGGCAGGACTTGGCACACGGTGAAAGCAGGAAGGGATGGTAACAAAGGCTACCTCACACTGGACGATGAGCTGGTGACACGGAATTTTTCTGAGGGTATGACTACTCTTGACGTTGGTTCAGACATTTTCATTGGAGGTGTGTCCGTCCTAAGCTTAGTTTCCTCCGATGCAGTGGAGAATGAACCAGTGGGGTTCACTGGCAGTATTCGTGAGGTCATTGTCAACAATCAAGATTTGGAGCTGACCGAGGCAGGGGCGTTAAATGGAGCCAATGTTGGAGACTGGGATGGAACAGCCTGTGGGTACAAAGTGTGTCGGAACAACGGCTACTGTCGTCCAGTTGGACTTGCCTCATTTGTATGTGTTTGCCCCCCGGCCTGGACTGGATCACGCTGTGAGCGGTCCATTTACTGTGTCAACAACCTGTGTCAACATGGTTCATTATGCATTCCTAATGTTACGGCTGCCTCATATTCCTGTGTGTGCTCCCTGGGCTGGGATGGAAAGTACTGCAACCGAGAGGTGTCAATGGAAACCGTTCAGTTCATTGGAAATTCCTATTTGAAGTACACAGATCCTAAATACAGCTCGAGAAATTTAACATTCACGCAGGTGTCCTTTAACTTCTCCTCCAGCTCAGACAGCGGACTGATTCTGTGGATGGGCCGGGCGGAAAATGAGGGAAATGACTATCTAGCTCTGGGACTTCATAACAGTTATCTCAAAGTTGCCATTAACCTAGGAGAGAGAATAGCTCTCCCTCTGGTCTACACAAACTCATCTCTGTGTTGTAAACAATGGCATCATGTGTCTATAAATCACAACCGGACTGTCTTCCAAGTTTTTATTGATGACGAGAGAGTCATTTTTGAGGATGTGGACCCTTTTGAGCGTTACGTAGCTCTTAATTATGGAGGTGTGTACTACTTTGGTGGGTTTGAACTAGACAGAGATGTTGAAGCAGTGACAACAGATCTTTTCACAAGAGGTTTTGTGGGAAGCATCAAAGATGTTGTTTTATATCAGGACACAAGAAAGCTACAGTTTCTCCAAGGCACTGAGGGTTTTAATGTTTACAAAGGAGATGAGTAAATATGAAAATATTTTTCCTTATACATCATCAGGAGGCAAAACATGACAGAAAGAGAGAACATCACTATATTGGGTTGAAAGCTGGATGCTGTATATAGACTTACTGAATTTCTTAATTAGTCTAGTCCTAGTCTTAATTTTATGTTCTTAAATATGTGTTTCCATTCTTCAGTTGTGCCATTTGCAGGACGATTACTTTTTTTTTTAACAGTTTTAGTATCTTCTTCTTCTAGTCACATTCTTAAATCATTTAAGATTTTCAGTGGTTGTCAATCTCTTGAAGATGATTTTTAAAAACATTACCTGTAATTTAAGTATTCACCAAGAACCCCAAATCCTCAAAACAAATAACTTAAATGGATTTGTAAATCTCCTAATGGTTTAAATTAAATCTCAAGCAGTGTTTGGCTTGTGTATAGTTCTTGTTTTGTGTATAGTTCTTGTTTTGTGTGTTGTTTTGTATATGTTGTTCTATCAAGATCAAAAGTTCAGTCATTTATGATTGCAGTATCACACTCCACACCACAGTGTATTGGAGCAGCTCTCCCATCATGAAGGAAAAAAAATCTATGAACAATAAAAAGATTGACTTTATTACGAACTGTACATAAACACAATGTGCAGAAGGCACGTCTGATGTCTAATATGCATGACAAGCCAAAATGTACAAAGACAATATTTGTCATTAGGAACAAATAGAAAATATTAAGAGATTTTTTTTAAAAAATTAAAATAAAAAAATTAAGATCGTAAAACAAAAACATTAACAGGAAAGCTGCATTCAACAAAAAAAAAAATCTGCTTTGATGGTTAAACCATGGTACAACCTATTCCAGCTGTTTATAATTCATGGTAGCATGCTAAGTATAAATCTATCTGTGACACCTGCTGTATGTCAACACAGCAAATCTAAACCAGAAACAAATGAGAAGGAACTCTTTTTTTGTTTTTCTTTTCATTCAAATTTGAATTCAAAATGTGATAAAAACTAAAAGTCTAATGTTTTTGTCTTTTTTTCCAGTAATAAAAAGTCTGCTTTCTGAACGTTTTTAATACCTTATTTCTACTGTATTGTAAATATTTTTAAAAAAAGAACACGTATAAGGAAAACTGAAAGTGACCTTGAGTTCAGTCATGAGCGCCTGTCCCTTGAATCTCTCCTTTTCTTCTCATAATCAGAATCGCGTCTGTGTTTGTCTCTGTCCCTGTGCCGACTGCTGTAGTCATCGCTGTGATGTCTGTCTTTCCGTCTTTCACCATGTCTATCATCTTTTGAATGCCGGCTCCTGCCATCTCTATACCTCTCTTCATGGCTGTGGTGTCTCTCTCGACTGCGACTACGACTGCGGCTGCGGCTGCGGCTGCAGCTACGACTGTGACTGTGACTGCGACTGCGACTCCTGTCCCTGTGCCCTTCTTTCTTAGAGTGCTTCCCTCGTTCTCTCTCATGTTCACGTTCGTAGTGCCTGCTCTTGTGGTGGTGTCGTCCATGGTGGTCACGATCCTCCCTCTTGTAATCGTCCTCCAAGCGTCTCGGCTGCCTGACCCACGGGTCGGAGTAAAGCTGTTCTGTTTTCTTCTCTTCTTTGATTAAAGGCCCTGGCATGGGCTCGGAAGAATCGGCATACCTCGTTGTGTCGTAAGACAGCGGAGGTCCAGTTACAGCATCTGGTACGGGGGGAAAGCATGCTTGGGGAGGGACGGGTTGAGTCCAGGGAGTAGGATGAATCTGACCTTGGGGCTCAGGGTGGGGAAACATGATTGGAGGAGGAGGAGGAGGAGCAGGGGGGTAACCAAAATTGGGTTGTACCTGCTGTTGCAAGGGCATAAAAGGTGCTGGACTAGTCTGAGGAGGGTATGTCTGCACGGGTGTTGGATGGTACTGATAGTCTGGTGTGCCAGTGTGTATGGGAGGAAAGGGAGCAGCTAGAGGTCCCGGACTTGAAGGGGTGAATGGATGGGGATTCAGTAGTCGGAGCCTTGACTGTTTAATGTCCTCGTTTTTGCCACTTGATGAAATAGTGGTAATGGTCTGGATTTCTTCCACAGGTTTGTACTCCTGAGACTGGTGTGGCAATGGTAGCATAGAGGCCTTGAGTTGAGATTTGTCAGCATTCATTGTAGGAGCATTATAAGCTTTTTCTTCAACCTTAACAGATTTGGAGTCCAAAGGCTCAGATGACACAGTGGTATTTTTTAAAATACCACTTGTAGGTTGTTTCAGACTTTTTGTTGGGCACGATATATTTTCACTTTTGGAGGCAACAGAAGTGCTACCACCTACAGAAACATCTGACACTGGAAAGGAGGCTGCTTCAAGCTTCTCTTGCTTAGATGTAGCATCTGTATTGGTCTGTGTCATACTTGTAACAGCCGTACTGGTCTGCGTCACATTGGTAGCATCCACATTGGTCGGCACTGCATTGGTGCCAGACTCATCTGTGAGCTGCGCTGTAGAGAGGCTAGCGAGGAATGTCTCAGTGGAAACATCTGGAGGCTTTTCTCTCAGTGACACAGAGGTGACACTGCTAACCTCGTTTGCTTTCTCTTTAACCGGTGAGATGGGCTTCTCATTTGAGCTGGATGACCCAGGCTCTGTTTTAACAGTTTTGGAATCTTTTTTCTTGATAATGAATCGATCCAGTCTGGGAGCGCTGGGTGGAGTTTTGGCAGAAACACCTCCTTGGCTTGTACCATCAGCTGAGGAAGCTTGATTCTCTATGATACCTGGAACATCCCTTTTGTTGTCGCTAACCGATAGAGACTTGTCGGTTGTATCAAGCATAGGTGGCATTTGTCCCCCTAAACCGACTAATACTCCTGGAAGAAAACGTAATGGTTTAGCGGGCTCTTGCTGAGTGACCTCTGCAACAAAGGTATCTTTTTCGACAGGTAGCATACTCAATATGGACTCATCTACAGCTGATTTGAGTATATGTGAGGCTTCCTTTGGGTGAGTTAAAACCAAGCTGCTCTTAAAGTGATTTTCTTTCTCCCGAGGTTCAGCAGGTTGCCGTACAGAGTTGACCAGAGGTTTGCTCTCCATTAAGAAACTCGGAGGCTCTGCAGGTTCATTGGGTAGAATTACCCCATAGTCCCTTTTAGGTCTCTGTCGAATTACGAGCCCAAGGAGAAGGTTTGGACGGTTGGCCTCCAATCCTACATTGCAATACAATGTTGTAATGAATGATTTTCTACTGACAACTGGTAGCTATATATGGAACACTTAATGGATAAACTGGGTTATGATTACAAAAGGGAAAGATCTCACCTGGTCCATCAAAAGGAACAATCTGGTGTGGGATTTTCTCGTTTGACCCCAGAGGAATGAGATACATGTCTTTGACCTGCTTGAGATTATTGGCAACCACTCCATACCTTCTGCGGCTGCTGAAATAGGCGTAGAGTAGTGTGTATGAAATTTCATCCTCTTCTGTCTCAGGAGCAAATCTAATCACACACACCTCCTGGTAAAGAACAGCAAGGGAAAAAAACACATTGCTTCAAACTGAAATAGCACACAAGAGTATGGCATCCCAATTCACAATCTTTATAAAACAAGCTAAGACATTCATATTCTCTACCCACTTTTGTACCAGAGGCACGGATCTTTTCCACATAGTCCCAAACTGTCTGAGGTGAAATTCGCCCACCGACTTGGATACTGTCCGGCAGATCCTGAAGCCAATGAAATAAGAAAATCATTTTAGATCCTCTAAGTAGTCTGGAATAAAAAAATCAATGCCATTTACAATCCATGTCACTTACAATTTTCAGACCCATTTTTCATCTTAAAACTTACCACAGTCAGGTGGTCCAAAATTCCTGAGACTGGATATGCCTTTGTTAGAAACCTAGCTACAGCTGGCATATCAACAAAACCATTCCATAGACTGTCCAAGCTGGCAAGGAACGCTGCTGTATCCTCTTTACTGCCCAAGCTCTCTGACCTGTGAGAAGAACTGGTCTATCAGTACAACAGTGAAGGGGAATTTGCCAGAACCATATCTGATTTAACATTCTGAAACATTAAAAGTTCCATCCCTGAATAAACTGGTAGATCACGGGTTGGTTTGAAATAATATTCTGGCAGAATGGCTCTCACCTCCCCTCATAATTGAGCAGGCCTTCTTCCAAAGCCCTGAGGGATAGGTCATCAGCCACAGCAGAGGTAGGCGTGTGCTGTACTTCTCCATCTGTGGTGGACTGTCTCCTAATCACAGTGGTGGCTACTTTCACTACTTTAGTGGTGGCCTCTTCCACTGGTGGAGCCATTCGACCTAAAAACAAAACACTTGCATTTATTTGTATACAACACATTTGGAAACCTGGGGGATCAGTTTATGAGAAATCTTTAAAAGATCCATTGTAAACTGCTGTGATGCAAACGTAATATGAGAACCAACGCTTTCTATATGACCGACAAACGCCATATCAAATGATCTTACCTGTGCAGATCTTGCAGTTAAGGTCAAACAGGTGAGACTTGTGCAAGCTGGTTGTATCTTTTGCTTTCTTAGGTGAGTCAACCTTTGTTTCCTTGGGCTTGTCTTCAGGCTTTTCAGGTGTTTTGGGCGCAGGCTCAACCTAAGGAGGTATAAGGAGCAAGTGATATCAGATCATTGAATTGAATATGTATTAAAAGTATCAGTGGCATATCAAAAGAATTCAGTCCGTTTGAACTTGACTGCATTTTACCGTCTTACATTGTATAATAATAATGGATTTAACAGGGATTTGTATGTCATTTATCAACCTGAAACACTATGATCTCAAAGTGGGACCATGGTTTGCAGATTTTTTACATTTCTAAATTAATGATTGTTATAGAACAGAAAATAACAGACCGCAGCAATCGGCAGCTTTAACTGAAATAACGGAAGGATTCAGAGCCTCTCCTATTGCCATCTTCTTCATAAAGTCCAGATTTGCAGAACACGAGCAATGGCTGCATTAGTTTCCTCTCTCTCAGACATGGAAGACGCTGTTTACTGGAGAACAGTCAAAAGTCTCTGGTGGCCCTCATAACTAGTGTTCTTCTTGCCAGGATGACGAGTTACTAAGGACACCCTGTTCTGCACAGATTCACAGCTGTGCCACATTATTCCCACTTATTCATAATGGACATCTCTGGGTTTTTAGTCAATGCGTTGGAATATTTTATACCTTCCCCCCGAAAGACGCTTTTCAATAACCCTATCCTAGATTTCCTTTAATGTTCCTTTGTCCCAATGATACAATTTATTATGCAGAGCAACACTCATCGCGACACACAAAGACAAATGAATGTCCAAAAAGCCTATTTAAATGTGTCATAGCAGAGGGGCTATTTTCACAATCCGTTCTATTAGCTTTTGTATTTGTACTTCACCAACTAGAATTGCATTTCCACATTCAAATTAAAGTATTCAGAGTCAATCGAGGCCAATTTCGTTAAATCATAAAAATGTGCCAAAGACCATTTTTCACACAGAATACTTTTGACAGCTGCTGGATTGCTGCTCCTGAGTGAGAATGCGGCCTTCCCCTTACCTCTTCTGCAATGTCCTCAGGTGCTTTCACAGGCTCCTGGTTCTCAATTTCGATTTCACCCTTGTGAGTGATTTTAGTAATTGGTCTTCTCTCTACCTCTCTCTGTTCTTTCTCTATCATTTCAATTGCCTAACAAAAAACAGAACGACACAGCATTAAATTAGTGTTTCTTGATAATTATTGTTCTCAAACAAAATGGCTTTAGTGTAATTGACTACAATGTAGCATAACATCACATGAATCAAAATATAATAATAACTTGGGGGGGGGGGGGGGGGGGGGGGGGCGATATCCTTACATGACGATTCTCTCTCTGTCTCCACGCAGCCAATTCTTTGGAGGCTAGTTCTTCTGCGCTCATTCGAACTAAATCCCCTGGAGAAATCTCCCCTTTGAGAACACGCTTGAATAACACCTAGAAATGGTAACACAATGTAAACAATCCATTACTGAAAGATCTGATTCTGATGTGGTTTAGCAATCCTTTTGAAAGAAAAAAAAAAGATAACAGGAAATCATATAAAATACACAGATTTTATTAGTCTTCATGGAGTTACAAAAAAAAATACTTACATTATTTTTTGTGTCTTTGAGGTTGAACATTAAGCTTCTGTATTTGTTTTTATATTTGCTATCAGTGCTTTGAAACAAAGCAAAAAGCTCTTTCTCAATTTTCTTAGCCAGTTCAGCAGGCCGGTCCGGGGCAACCTTTATTTCAGACTCCTTCAACCTGAAACAGTTTTAAAAAGAGTGTAAACTGCAACCTGTTCAGTCAGATACTGGACACATACTAAGAGGATGTTGCTGAAACAGACTCAAAGCATGACATTTGTTTTTATTGGTTTTGGGGGGGGGGGCATCAGGCACATGTCAGTAATACCTTTTTAAGAGAATTTCCTTGAGTGAATCACGAACACTGCGCCTAATCTGTCCAGTAGATGGTTTCTTTGATGTTGCAGGTGAGATCTTTGTGCGCTTGTCGTTATGTTTCGAATAAGATCCTGAGGAGACAGAAATGGTGAAATGTTTACAATAATAACTTGATTGATACAGAACCACAAAGGATCTAAACACGAGATTATAAATTCAATACCTGTTTTGTGTGCTGAGTCTCTGACGTCTAATGACTGCCCTCTTTCCCCAGAGTCCTGAAATTCATTGAGAGATTAAAGATGTACCTGTATAATTTACCATTAAACATTTGTAATGTAATGCAGCAGCACACTGTTGGAAACAGATGAAAGAGTGGATCTTGTTGTTAGTGACCATGAGTCTGTCTATGGCTTTCACAATTAAAAAAATATATATATATTTTTTTAAAATAATCACTGGTGATGAATTTAAAGTGGTATGTGTGAAAAACGACAGAACAGTTCTCTCTAAACACCCACAGATACTAAATAAACCCACAGATGATAAATAAATAAACAAACAATTTAAAAGAAGGCTGGTGTAACTGGGTATAACTGGAGCTGCATTATGAAGGTAATGGTCAGCATTACTTGCTTCGATCAAATTTAAGAGAAGCATTTTGAATGTTATGAACGTTTGCTACTGCTCATTAAAATACCCCATGGGAACAGCATTGAGCAGAATAAAAAAATAGAAACTTATAAAACTAATTTACTTATCTGTAAGTGCAAAATGAGTTAACAATTTAACAAGTGCAAAATAGGCCACTACTCGACTCAAAAACGTCACTGAGCCATAAAGTTACAATTGACTGGTGAGATATTGTCAAACAAATTAGTTACAAAAATGTGTCAATAAACGGGTCGCTAAAATGTTTTTTGGTTTTTTGTTTTGTTGTGGGGTTTTTTAAAGAGGACGGAGTGTATGATTTGTGTGTGTACATTAATCACAATAACATCAAATGCACTGAGAGTATCTTGTTTGCTTACTCTTCTGGAGGGCCGCACTCCTCCTGACGTTACTGACTGCTGTGGACTAGGTTTCTGTTTGGAAGCTGGGTTATCATCGGAATCTGTCTTTGAGCGCTCTGTCGCTTGGGCAGGAGTCTCTGAGCTAGTTTTGCTATCCTCCTCTGCACAGCACTTCAAGCACACGTACTCCTGGTCTTCTTTCTCCATTTGCTGGACTTTTGACAGATCCAGTCCCACACAGTCACCATGAAACCAATCATCGCAGTGACCACAGCCCACCATGAACCTAAAAATATAGTAATCTTCTTACATTTCACATTGAGAATAGCAGCATCTGCTGTTGGTGGTAGTGTAAAAACACTATGTGTAGGGTAAAAAGAGAAGGTACTCAAATAGACATCCTAGCAGGGGCTTTCTTTAGTCAACTACTTTATACTCATCAGGCACAGCATATATGGATAAGACTGATCTTTCACTTTCTATACACTACATCTATAATTTATAATCCACTAGTCACTGTATTAAAATTCTCCTCGTGCTGAAGAAATAAATAAATAAAATGAACAACAAATTCAAACCTGTTGTTGTGGGGTTTCTTGCATAATCCACAGTGTTTGCTTGGATCCCACACGGTATCATTGTTCAAAGGATCGCTCTCCACAGTCTCCTTTTTCGCAGCAGGCGCGTTATCGGGGACAAACAACTGCGGCTCATCCACTGATACGCTCCTGGAATTTCTACTCTTGTGCCTTTGATGGATCTTCTCTGGTCTTTTCATCTTCAGCTTCTCCTGCTCCTCATCTGTGCACACGTCCTTAACGGCTTGTTCTGGCTTGCTCACTCCTGGCAGAGCATTTTGCAGTTTCTTGTGAGTGTGGGGCTTCTTGACGCCCATCTGCACTCCTGGACTGTGGTCAGAGCCCGCTGTTCTACTGATTGCAGGTGAGAGAGCCTCAGACGTGTTTGGGTTGTGTTTCACAGTATGCCCGTCTCTTAGCTTTTGTATTTTTTCTGCTGGTGGGGTTTTAGGACATACCCCAGGCCGTTTTAAGGCAATGTTGGCAGGCTTGCCTTTGGCGATCTGAAGATTTTCTGATGTAGCGTTTGGAAGCTTTTTCAGTGGGAGATGTTTGGAGGCCTTCCCTAGCACACCTGGTCTGGTGGATACTGGATGTTTGTTTTTGGCTAAAGAAAGTGACTGGCTGGATTTAAATGGCTTTTTGGCTGTGAGCCTTTTCTCCTTTGTCCCATTCTTGTGCTGAGGTGTACAAACAATCTGTTTTGAAGGATCATTTTGGTCAGTGACTTTGGTGTCCACAGATGCAGAATTTACTGTGCTGGGCTTAGCTGACACAGGACTACTAGCATTTTGTACATCATTTGGATTTACGTATGGTCCCAAAACCATGGGCATGTCATCACTGCATCGCTGACTGGTGCTCACGTCATCTGTGGTCGCTGAGGCCAACTCAGCATTAAAAGGTTGGTTTTGTCCTGAGTCAAACGCCATGCTCTCTGCATTTACTGAGTTTTCCTGGAAGTTGAGAGACTGCGCTGGGGCCGTATCTTCTGTTCCAGAAGACTGGGAGGGCCCAGGGAGCAGCTCGATTTTGAATCCTCCAACAGTGACCGTTAATCTCCTCAACACGACAACAGGGTTCATTGACGGATCAACTTCGTGAATTCCAAACCGACGGTTAAGTAACTCCTCTCTTTTCTCCAGGGAGCTGCTGGAGCCCTCCGAGTTCCCACTAGATTCTGCCTCTCCGTGCTTCTCCACTCCTCTTCTACCAGGTCTTCCCTGAGGTCTGCTGCTATAAGGTTTTCTTAAGGGCCCTGAGAGCCTTATTTGTGAACCTCTCCCAGCACCTCTGGTTGATTCTTGGGGGAAAAAAACAGTATCAGTAAAAACACTACTGCAAGTTTCCTGAAAATCACCAATAAAATAGGTCTTTGTTGAAAGTAACAGATATATCAGCAGAAGTCCAGGTTAAATTGAAGTCTTCTATCTAAGCATGCATGCAGTTCTGTGCAATCACACTCATTCTTAGAGATCAATGAGAGGAAGGCAATTTTTTTTTTAAACATTTTCTACAACTTCAGCTGTTCTGTACAGCTGTGATTGAGGGTTCAAAGTTAACAGGTGAGACGAGACATATCCTCACCTTGTACTGTTGTGTTTGTTGGCTTCCTCTGTAACTGAGCAGCAGTTGCTTTCCTCCTCCCCCTAGGGAAACTCTGCTGGGTCAGCTCTCCACAAGTTGAACTCTGACTGCTCTCTGGTACACTCATGTCTTGGCCTGTAATTTTAATACACAGGGTCACGGTTATAACCTTCACACTGACCTTCAAAGTAAGATGTGATTTGTTGACTTTGGTTAGCATATATACCACAAAAATTCAACAAATAAAAAAATAACCTCAAAAAGCTTAATTTACGAACAAAGTTTAATTAAAGGCAAAGTTGTACACTGTATATAACTATGTATGTAACAAAATAAAGTTCTTGAATATTGACACAAGACAAATACTACATTAAATCTTACTATAATAGACAAAAAGTTAAATATACACCTGTCGAGTGGGCAAGAAAGTTAGGATTATCATTCCCCAAGAGATGGAACTGAGCGCTAGCAGATCCAAACATGGGATCTTTGTCACTGAGCATGTTCTTCAGTGAATCTTCTGGTCGGTTCTGACCAGCTCCAAAATCTTCACTTGCTTCACATTCCAGGTTTTGGCCTAATATTAAGGAGTCTTCCAACTGGTCACTGGGAATTAAATGGTTAAAGGTGTCAACTATATCCATGAATGCTTCTGCTTTTCTGTTTGCTCTGTAAGAACAGAAGAATAGTTATTGATATTATTAATTACACTCAGAAACACATCAGCAGTTCCTGCTTTGCTTTACAGATGGGACAGAGCAAATGATAACATGAGAACAACTTATTCACTGCATGCAAACAAAACTTACTGTATATAAAATCAACCTTGATGGTTTGGTATACGCGACAGAAGCAATAAAGCAATGGCAGGCTGAAAATGATTCTTCTACAGAGGACTCAACATTTTAACACCCATTCATGCTACACACAATGGCATTCACATTTTCAAAAAGTAAATAAAATGCAAAGATCCCTCAGAGTATTAAACTGACTGAATAACTTGTATCAATGGCAGCTGCAGCTCAGGCATTTCACTCTCACTAAAAAGAAGTGAAAATCTGAGTTCTGCTATAATGATAAAATGATACATACTGTGCAGGTCACTCTTGACTTGAAGTATCCTCATGACACATCCAGATATGTCAGCAAAAATTCAAAACTTTTTCTATGCAGTCTAAAACAAACCAATAAACACAGTTCATTCCTTAAGCATAACTTCTCACAATTCAATTCATGTTATTGAAAATCACATAGATGTATGAACCTAATATTTTTTTTCGACGCCACTCACCTCAGTTAAACTTACTAAATAATGTCAACGGGTAAAACTCATTGTTACTAATGTGCAAGGTTCAACTGTCAGACTTTGGTATTCATTCGAAATGGACTCGTTCGGCAAAGAACAACAAGTCGGAGTAGATATATTATTATTTATGCAACGGCCCCTCCAAGGCCCTGACCGATAAACTGGGCAGCAATTACGACGTTGCTATAACCCAACCGTGTGAACATATGTGTAGCTAGGTTAGCTAAACTGCCAAACATTTACATGATGTTTTATCCTCATGAGAAGTGACTTCACTTGACTGAATACAATAATACTAGTGTAATTTATCTTTACATCCAGTAACTACGCAGGCGCGTCTGATGTTGTACCTTTAACAGCTCACGAGAGCGTGGACAGGTGTGAAATTTAACTATGTCAATTAAGCTTAGCTTAACACCCTAGCATACCTTAGTTAACACACTGCAGCTTGCTAGGAAGATAGTGGGACAAGCGTTCAATAAACAATCAGAACAACGTATTCGATTGATTAGTCTGCTGGTACCCTGATGTCTAGCTCAAGCGGGCAACTTATTAAAATATCAACTTGCTTCCCTGACACCTCAACGGCACATCTAATGACATGAATGTAATTGCCCCGACTGCTACATCTGGCTAGCAACTTGCTATCTAGTGCTGATACTACAGGCCTAAAGCATCTGTCAGGAAACTACCAACTGGAAAACAGCACACTGACGACTGTTCGCTTACTGGTTACAGATCAGAGAGAACAGACGACCGTTGTTTGCTAACTTCTAGGTGTCTGTATAGTAGCGAATGAAACGTGTACCCAACGTGTACTGAATCAACTGACGGTGTTGCCACGTGATTCTGAAATTATGAATACTAAGGAAAGCAGGTATTTGTGGAGTAAGGCTAAAACATATGAGGTTAGCATGGTAGCTAGCTAAACAGCCAGTGTGCTAATCTGAATCTCTATGAGGCGGGCCAACTTGGTTAGCTAAACTAACCCAAGCTAATTAAACACAGCATTCGACCGACCCATGTCGTATGCTAACTATTTGCACATATGCATGGTAGCATTTACATAAATATCCCGGGAAGAGGATACAGACAAAGCAGTTATTAAACTGTGAGTCAAGAAGTACCATGATTGTCCCTCTTAATGTGTGTACCAAGCTAGGATAACTAATCCTGACCTAGCTAGCAGAATTGCTAATCCCAATGCTCATCGCTGCTAGGCAGATAGGCCCTATGTTTGCTACGTTCACGCCCCCTTGCTCTCGGGCATCTTGACCGAGGGACTTGAGTAAACCATGAAATGTTTGTAAAAGTAAAGCAAACACAGTTACCTTTTAAATGCAATGGAATATCCAGTACATATTTTGTGTTGGCTGTAACTGCAGCTACATTTGTTTCGCTAGGAGTCCGGTAAAGTGTGACCAGCCCTTAAGCCGCCATTGGACCCAGCAACGAAAACCCAACACACGATAAACTCGGATACAGAAACGAGTTATTTGTCACGTGATGTATGTTTACAATAATAGTGTCTTTTGGTCAACCGTGGCACTGGAGGTTTACGGTCATTATTTGAAAAGACACTATGTGAAGCTTACAGTTTTCCCCGATGGTAATGAATACGACATTTACGGACAAAAGTATTTTTGATCAAAATATACGATGACTAGCAAGAATAATCACGCTTTATAGAGTAAATATATTCCACCATATTTAGTAAGAGGTTATTTGAAAACAGCACCGAGTTATAATTGTGCCTAACGTAATTAACTCGTAATTCGTTGTGTAATACAATTGATGGTGCAATCAAATATCAATTTGGCAGGAATGTGGTCACTAATTAATTAAAGTGCTGGAGAAAATAGAAAGGTCCCAGCACCCACATACTTTTTATTTTAGTTACTGACAGCAAAATTTTGATGCATTTTAATTTCATTTAATTTGGTTTTTAATTAAGTCAAATGAAGCGGCAAAAATTATGAATATCTGTTCTAGGGGGACTACATATGCAAAACATATGCCCATGCGTTGTCTCTTGAACTGGCATCTTCAACATCATGTGCCTCATGTGTTAGAGATATTACTAGCAGCATTATCAGAAGGTGCAGGGAAGACATACAAGTTACCCAACAATGATTACACATAATGAGACTTTGATAACTCTTTATTGTTTGTTTACCATATTATGCATGCACATTGTAAATGGCCCAAGGTCTTAGTTAAATTTCATTTTCATACCCCAGTGAAACAATTATATACTATGTAAATCAAGACAAGCTATAAAAATATCAACAATATCACTTTCAAGCAAAACAAGGACTGACACTTAATCAGTTACAGAAAAGTTGAGAGAAGGAACAAATGTGGACAGGAACATACAAACTAAAGGAGAAATCCTGTGTAACAGTACAAAAGACAGTCAAGACGAAAACTATTTGCTAAAAAGTAGCAAAGGGAAATATTATTTGAAGTGTGCTTTCTTAGACAGGATGCCCACAGTAGAGACACAACAGACCACATTATGTAGAACAAAGCCTTGGTATTATTAATAACTGGACAGAGAGAAACCATTCAGTGTTTCACTACTGGTGAACCGTTGGTCACTATTATTTTCTGCAAGGGTCTGTTTTATCTTCTGAATCAGAAGCAGAATGTGCTTGGATTTAGCATTGGTGTTGCACATTGAGGAAACCAGCACACAAATGTATTAATAGAAATACCAGTAAAAGGTTGTTTATTATCAAATATATTAAGGATATAATTATAACTATACACTGCATTAGGGAGTTATAAAATATATGATCAGATGCTATAAATTAGATTACTGATTAGCAACACCTTGAGCAACTTCCTTTCCTCTTGTTAAATATTGTGGCCAAGTATATCAAGCTGGTAAAGACTAGGTAACATTGATAATCTAGGGAATATTGCTAACATGAAGGATACAAGATAGAAGAAAAAAATGTTTGCGATTCAGTTCATGAAATTTATGCATGAAGTGATCATTTTAAAAGGAACACTCGAGTGCATATTATTGCAGAAACTACCAAATTAATATGATATCTAAATTTCGCACATAACCATGAGCAAAACTACAGCAAAATCAAATTAATAACCAATAAATGCAATAACAGATGACTCAAAGAAAAATACAGTAAAGATCACTTTAAATACTGCTTTAGCTAACGTAGACGGGAAAAGTGAAGGAGAAAATCTGTGTGTTAGCCTTGGGGACAGCCGTGGCGTAAAGGTTAGAGAAGCAGGCTCCTGACCGAAAGGTCGCAGGCAGGGGGAGTGAATGAACAGCACTTTCCCTTCCCTCAACATCCATGGCTGAAGTGCGCTTGAGCAAGGCACTCAACCCCCCAACTGCTCCATGGGCACGGTATTGCAGCTACCCACTGCTCCTGCTCCTAGTGTGTGTGTATAAGATGGATTTGAATTTCACTGCTCACTGTTCCTAGTGTAGATGTGATCAATAAAGAACTTAACTTGAATACAAATGCGCAGAAGGGAAGGAGAGAAAATCAGGGGTAGCTGTTCTCTTCCATAAAAGCAGTAAAAGACCTTTGAAGTATGCCCAAATATCATTGTCGCAGTTTCCTTTTGGGGAGAGGTAACAAGCCATCCATGAAAACACTGTGTACATAGGCACTGAAAATAATTATCCACAATGTAAGTCTACGCAGGTGCTGCATATTAGACTAGTCATTTGCAAGGTGAGTTGGACTAAGTTTGAATACTGAATTTTGGCTTATGGAGCATTATATCTGTGCTCTCTTCACTTTTTGGCATTTGTGGTCTATGATCCTGATGCAAGAGATTCAGCTACTGCTGCCCAAATAAAGCACACTGGGGTTTTTTGTTTGTGTGTTTGTTTTTACCTTTCTTTTCTAGCTCAGTGTTTCAGTGTTTTGTCCATGAATGACTGGGGTGAAAACTGCACAGTCATACAAGAACATTTTTAAGTAGACTGAACACATCTCTACAGCAATAATTAATTCATCAACACCAACATACCAACAACTGGTAGAGTAAAACAACATTTGAGAGATTCAGTGGGGATTATTTCCTATTGAGTTCTTATAACAAAAGCCTTGATGAGCATGCATTTTCATCTGGTACAAAGAATACTAAGTATGTTACACCAAAGAAAACAATACATAATTTATTGAATGCAGCACGTGTAACGATAAAAATTTGAGTCTTTGAATCTCAGCCGCATCTTTGGACGATATCTCTCCAAATACAGAAGCTGCTTGCTGTTGAACGCTCCTCTTCGTTTCCTGATTGAAAAGATTGTATTCAGTAGATAAGGTCAACCAATTATAGTGCAACAGGCTTGTTTCTGTGTTAGAGTAGGAATTCCTTTTAACTTCTATCAGAATCTTTATACAACTTCACCCCCAAATAAATCCTCAAACCCTGAGACAAACTCTTGAAAAGTTTTTATTTCTACCCTTCCTCATCCCTAATATATTACCGAATGTCCTATCAAATGCACTGAGGGAGAACTTACTGTCGAATGAACTGGACAGCATCTTCATACTTCATCCCTCTTTCAATCAAGGCAAGGGCAACTAGGACAGGGGCTCTTTGGAGTGAGGAAAAAATATTAAATTTAACAAATAGCTGCTTTAGTTTACGTTAACCAAAGTGAAGAGGGTTTCATGTTGGAAGCTCAAAAAAATATACATTATTCATCTGCTCATACACAGACCTTCCAAGTCCAGCTACACAGTGGACAGCCACACAGCAGCCAGCCTCCTTGTGAAACTTTACCCTGAGGAGATTCAGCCAATCATCGACAATCTGTTTGGATGGAGGAGCTCCATCATCAAATGGCCAGTCCTAACAAAAGATACATGAAGTTGTTACACATCAACATGTAAAGAGCAATGTATACCCAACTTCCTATCGACTGATACCTGTGTCATTAAATGTGATCAAAACACATAATGAAACCCCTAGGGATTCAAAACAAAACATATCCAAGCATTTATGTCAGTAATGCTTACAGAATCAGGGACACATGTTAGTGTAAAGGCTACATTATGTACATTTCCTTACCAAAACTTGAATCCCCTCTCTCTCCACCACAGAAGCGTCATAGGTGGCTTCACACACCCTAACAAGAGTCTTCACACCATACTTCTTTAACTCCTGTTTCAAAAAGAGCATACTTTCACAGACCAACTATAGCATACTGTTTCAAAAACAGCATAGGCCTACTTTATCACATACCAACTATAGCAAGCACACAGGAGTTGAATAAAAAACTGCTATGTTCTGATCAAGAGGAAGGAGATCCATCTCCCTTTCAAAAAGTGTACTTTCAGTTGATTTTGAGGAAAATACATGCATGGGAACAACTTAAAACTATTTATTTTCTGATGTGTTAAGTACACTTTCTGTATTTGAGGGGTTTGTGAGAAAACTGGACTTACTTCAATGAACTTTTTAAGCGTGATGTTGGTGGGGTTGTGAGTGATGAGAAAACGCATACTCTTGTACATGATTTCCACAGGGGCCGGGCGGTTCATACGAGCCATGCTGACGTTTGTTCTTTCAAATGAAATGGAAACGTGGGAGGGAGTTCTCTAGTGTAAGATGATGTTATAATGCCCTACAAAGGATTGCAGTTATATTCAAAAAAGAAACTGCGGGGCAATGTGAATTAATTTCCCACAGCCAAACTGTGTCAATAACACCAAAGAGATGCTGTCCGTCGTAGTGAGGTGAGCTCTCCTGAACTTGACTGTCTAGTCGATGCTGTTTTCCCACAAAGAGAATCGCAACTCCTCTCTGGACTCGCTCTTTAAACACTGGAGCTTCGTTCACTTGTCTGCACAAACGTCGTGCTGTGCCTGGCAGTAGTCTCCACTCCCCTTGAGAAACTCCATAAATGTGCGACCAAGAACACCACAAAAGTGCTGAAACAGACAAACGAATTCAATAAGTTCTTATAAAATCTACAAGGGCACGTAACGCGTCATCATTAAAATCAGACATCCACGTTACGTATGGTGGCGAAAATCATGTCAAAAGCTGTCCACTCCAAAATGTTCGGAGTCTAGGCTACCAGTCATATTGTATCTCTAGCTGAATTCTTACACAAAAATAAGATCTCAAGCATTTGTACTTTAGATTTAGCGAACAGGTGAAGAATCCGGCCTATTTATGAATAAACAGACGTAGGTATTTTTTGTACGTGAACACAAAATGAACACGATTAATTGATGTTTGAAACAATTAATGTTTGAAAATCTAAATACACTCAACCAGACAAATAATTTAACAAATCATCATTATTTCATCAAGTATTCATTTTTTATCTATTGACCTGACACCAAAAGCTGAGCCGAGCTAGATGAAAACCGGCGTGAAGCGGCATCCAGCCCCTCTGAGAAGAAAAATAGGCCAGGTCACAACTTGCCCGACATAACATTAAATGCGAGCAAACTGCATTTTCGATGAGAAAATGATAAAATTGTGAGTAAAGTTACTTACAGGGGTGTGCTTACTCATTGATTGCAGGTTAATCATACAGGCGGTTCTCAAAAAGCGCCAAACGACAAGTCGATTTGAACTACACACACCACGCTACGACACCTTGCCGATTTGGTGACGGATTTGTACGCATCGAAGCTGTGACCTCATTTAATTCTCCCTCTTTGCAATATTTTCAGTTGTTATTGATCATCGCCACCTGCTGTGCTGGAGGACGTAGTGTCGGTGTGTGTGTGTGTACATGCCATTTGCCGGAGGGACTTGGTTGTATATATATATATATATATATATCAAAGTCCCTCCGGCAAATGGCAGTTGGCAACTGAATTAGTGAAATAAGGCTATGACGTTCTCCACTTTTACTAACAGAGAAAATATCTGTAGTACTACAAGGCAAGTTGTGCTATTACGTTTACTTTTCTCTTTTGATCCCCTCAGGTAGGACTTTCATTTTTGTTGGCCAAACCCATGTCAACCTGACTTTCCAGACAAACGGGTCACGTTTCCATGGTAATCGAAGAGTTCTATTCATATCAGAGTGAATAACCCCGGCTATCAGAGCTTGAGGGACTGTCAATCAAAAAGGAACACGCACAATGGAGAGTCGGAGAACCACAACAAAGTAAAGGATATACGGTATACCGTGTACAGTCCTAACACTAATTTGGTGATTACAGAACATGTATGAAGAGGCACTCTTGTGATATGCTTTATCTGAATGTGCTTACTTGACTGCCGGTGAACAATTGCCTAGAGAATCCTTATAGTGCACTCAGCTATGGGGCTGGACCCCTCTCACCTTGTATCATCACTGTCTTTCATTATCATCCTGATTTCAGTCCATACACAAGTTAAAAATTCCTTAAAACACTTTTAGTCCACTGACAGGTGTGAAACCAATCTATCTATTTTCAGGAGACCTCCTTCTCATTGGTGACTACTTGAGATATTTTGAATGCAGAGCTTTGACAATATCTATTAGGTAGTAGTGTCAATATTTAGGCTCTCTTCCCTCAAAGATGACAGAATATTGTCTTTGGTGAGGTGAGTGATAAGATGCTGCTTCATCCTTTAAATTACTTCAGGGCCTTAAGTCCTAATATACAGTGATTAACAGGAGTTCTATGTCATTTTAAATCATTGTATTTTTCAGACAGTGAGTAGGCTACTTTTAGACTAATGAAGTAATGGAGTAGGGTCTGCTTGTTTAAAGCTAAGTATTTATTTCACAGCTTTATGATGTTACCTGTCATAGAGCTACTTTTGTCATTGAGATAGTGAGTGGATACACACACTTAGCCAAAGCAGACAGACGGATGAGTCTTAGGCTGAGGGTACCTTATTGGACTCCATTTCAACAATTTGAGTAATGATGTTGTGGTAAAAAAACTAATTACCAGGTGTTGTTACAAAACTGTATTTAGTAAATGGTGTTTAGTGATAAAGTACTTTTTAACGTCTACAGGTACACTCTGCCCATCGTGTGATTTGTTTGTTGCAATACCATACTATGTACACTAGGTGGAAACACAGACAAAGAAAAACAGGCATTTTTTGGTCATGGATGCAGTTCAAAGAAAAGCAGCAAATTCAATCAATAACTAATGACCCTGACAACAGAAGAAAAAATTACATTTATCAGAAATATAGGCACACTGAAAGAGTATTGCAGCAGCAAAACTCTGTGTGGGCCATCAATTTAACAATACGATCCATTTTATTTTTAATCAATTCAGAATATGACCCGGCAATTAATGGATAAAATCAGCATTTTATGCAATTTTATGTAGCATTTTATATTTCGT
This sequence comes from Chanos chanos, assembly GCF_902362185.1. Classification (NCBI taxonomy): domain Eukaryota; kingdom Metazoa; phylum Chordata; class Actinopteri; order Gonorynchiformes; family Chanidae; genus Chanos; species Chanos chanos. The sequence continues at coordinate 33,554,004 of NC_044498.1, read as the reverse complement.
TGCTATGTTCCTGTCCAAACAACAAAGTTTAATTTATTACAATACCCAGTTAAGGGTAGGTGATAAATGATGAACAGATACTAAACGTATAAGTATGGAGTGCTACATTATTCATTAGACACATTTTACTGAATTTAATTTCTAACATCTCTTACATTTTAACTGAAAATAGATAGTAATGAAATTATAATACTCTTGTCCATTTCTTCTGACCCTAAATAAAATGAAAAAAACGCATTTAGATCAAGAAGATAGCTGGGAGGATTTACTTGGTCAATTCTGTGAATAAAAGAAAAGGCTCAAACAACAATAACAAAAAATGTCACATTCAGTCATTACTTTGTGATGGTCAAAACAAGCCAATGGAGTTACAGTTGCAAAAATGCAAAAACATTTATTTATGTCCTGGGGCATTTTACCCATTGTGATAAAATGGCAATCCTGCTCATGGACTTACTGTCCTGTGGGGATTGTTTATTTTTCATTTTTCATTTCAAGTGTTTGTTTTGTATGTTGTTTACACCTCAGATGAGTTGCGTGCTCTTTATCTTGCTCACTGGTGAGTACATATTGTTTCGGCAAACTGAGCATGGCTTTGATCTACTTTCCTCACACTGTTCAGATACGACTGGATCTTCCAGGAGCAGGAGCTTTTTTTTTTTTCTCTAACTCACTTTCTCCTGATCAAAAACTCCTCCAAATGTTAATTGCTTTGCAAACTATACCATCCACAGTAGGGGGGGATTCATTATAAAGAAGCCTTTTAGAACCAAAATGAAAGAAAAAAGTTTCCAGTGTTTTCCTATTGTAGAGTACCTTGGGGAGAAAATATCTGTTTTCAGTGAAGTAGAACAAAAATAAAAACTGTACCTCTATGCTTTTGGAATTATTTACATATTTACAGAGATATCATTCATGCCATAGTCCAGGGCTCAGAAAATACAGTACAAGAGCTTAGATTTCATTCTTCTGCTATTTTAATGTCAATCAGCCAGCGGGGACTCTGATAAACTGAAGAGTACACACATATATTCCTCAGGTCTAAATGGGCTTTGAGCATGAGCTGAAGGCAAATACAAGCAGGACCCCAGTTCCTCAGGGCCGGATTTGAGAAACAGTGGTTTAGTCCCTGCATGTGGTATGAATTCTCTAAGCAGTAATGCAGACAAACCGACAGCACAGATGTGAACTATCTTAAATTTTTAACCATAAATGTTAAAACTCGATGAAGATTAAAAGATAACAGTATCAAAAATGTTTCCCACAACACTATTAAAGGTACTCTGAGAATTAATGTTCAGTGTGAATATGTGTTTCTTTTATGTATTAGCAGGAGTAATGATTATGCAGCTCTGTTTGTTTCCTTCTCTTCCCAAGTTAATTAGCTGGTCTATTACCAGCCTGACACCACAGAAGACTTTTGATGTTAGCTTTCAATTAACATCCAAACTATTTCTTACTTTGGTATGCCACTAATCATTTCAACAACTACACTTTCACATTTGATGTTGCAATCATAATAATATTTTTCAAATACAATTTTAGTAGCACAATTCATACAGTAATGCCATTTAAAATTTGATACTTCTAATTCACAAATCGTAAATGTGGCGGTCTGTCATCATTCTGATGCCTTTTTAGATCTATTAAATTTAGATCATGGTAAAAAAAAAATACAACAACAAAAATTTGTTTAACAATACAATTATTAGTGTAATAAATTTTTTCTACCATCGAAAAATAGCTTGCCACATTTTCATAATTCTAGTTTAACAAAATCTCAAAAACCAGATTTGAATTCAATTTTACATCTGTACTGACATTCAGTGTTATAACAACAAAGTAATTAATTGGAACTCTTACACTGGCATTATAGGTTAACATTCATATTAATTGGTCCAAATGTATCAAAAGATGGAACCATGATTATTTCATTTCATGAGATGTGTTAAAACTGGAAAAAAAAAAAAGTTAAAAAAAAATTCACAGGAATGTATATACTCATTTTGACTGAAAAGTTTCCTTGCAATCTTCTTGTGGATTTAAGCCATAGCTCAGGACTTCACCCTCCACTGCAGCCCAGGCCATTCTCTCAGTGTTGAATTTGGCAGCCCAGTCCCCTGTGGGGGAGACCACTATAGCCCCTCCACCACCATTGACCCGCTCGACCATGTACTGCAAAGAGGTCAGGGCTGCCTCTCTGGCCGTCTTACCTGTGTCAAATCACAGGATAAAAGAGGTCTAGCATTGAGCAGAGTCTGTAATAGACTGGACTTATGAGAATACATAGTGTGCAATTACATTGGCAGATACCCTCATACATTAGCCATCTGAACATGTAAAACTTGCACGTTCAGTGAAAAACACAGCGTTGTTTTACAATGTGCTTTGTTGCTTTGTTTTATATTCATGTTGCTCCCATTATATTGTACCTTGGCAATGCTTCCCCTGCATCTGAATCAGCCACTCATTAAACAGGAATAAGACACAACACACAACAGACATCCTGCATTCCAAAACCGGCCCTAAACTTTATCCAGTCATTATCCCCTGAACAGCATTGTGAAGGGAAAAAAAGTCCCTGAGAATGATATATAGTACACACAGACCCAGATATTTGTCTTTGTCAGAGCAATCTCGCTTATTTTTCTTATCTACTGTAAATTGGTTTCTCTCAAAGATGAACACATTGTTAAGGTAGTAGGTAATACTTTTGAGACCTTTAGCAATCCATGCTTTAGAGTTTCTTCCTTAATACAACCATTAAACCAGTTAAAACTCCAGAGAGCTGTGCTGTTACCATGGGAGGACCAACTGACAAGAAAAACATGAACCAAGTGAACAAAAACACAGGAGCCACCCTTGCCAGTTCTCCCAGTCATTACCAAAGTACTGTGAAGCAAACAGTAGCCTGCTGACCTCTCCACAGACATTGCCTCATTATTGTCAAACTGCTGCTGAAGGCTGCACAGCCTCCCTATCCTCTTGTATTCCCAATTAAAATGATTGGCAATAGTAGTGTCAGATCTTCATACTGTTTGCATTAATTCAGCATGGTTACAAAATAAAACTCTGATTTTATTGTCAGGTACAAAGAATCATCACAGAGAATTGGTTATCCACAAAAAAATTTCTGTATCAGCAACATGGTAACAATAGCTGAACACAGAAGAGAAAGAAGCAATCTTCAGCAGTGAAGAAAGGTTTTAAAGAGAACAGTGAGGTTATTATTCTGAAGTATCAGGCTGTCAGATTCTTTCTTGTGAACAAGAGCTGCAGAAGTTACGGACGGATGGACGGACGGACGGATGGACAGACAGACAGACAGACAGATAGACTGATAGATAGATGTCTTTCTCAAAGACAACTGAAATCGGCCTATGGATAATGAAATTAAACTAATACGGAACTAGTGCGATGCATGTGTTACATTAATCTAGCAGAATATTATGTATTGGATCGCAATGTTTAGATTCATTGCTTACTATTATTAAAAAAAGGTACTATTATATTAATGCCTGCACAATCATTTAAATCAATGCCTTTAGGTTAAACATTTCCAGTGTTAAAATACTGCAAGCTCTTTTTAATTAATTAGCATTTGAAATATCTCAGCCAAGTCGGCACTTGTTGCTTATGTGTTCAACACACACACACACACACACACACACACACACACACACACACACACACAACACAGACACTCATACAAACACATAAAAGGCAAGGGTGAAAACAGAATAAGAGAAGAGAAAACATTAGAAAACAGAATAAGAGAAGAGAGAACATTACCTTGCTCCATGTGAAAGAGGATGAGCCTGGCTAAGGTGACTTTGAGAATAGCTTCTCCATGGCCAGTACAGGACACAGCTCCACTGCGATTATCTGCATACCCACCTGCTCCTGTTTCCAAAGCAGCAATAGCAGATACTGTTTACATAGCAGATAAATGTAACCTTCAACGCTGAACTTGTTCATAGAAAAACTGCAGTAAAATTACATGGCTACATGACATAGTCATATGTCTTCCAGACAACACTGATGCATTATCAAAATAGCTCATATTGCATTTACTAAACATGCTCACAAATAGATAGATAAATAGATAGATAGATAGATAGATAGATAGATAGATAGATAGATAGATAGATAGATAGATAGATAGATAGATAGATGGATAGATAGATATTATAAAAATGTATATGTAGAAATGTGTATATTATATATATATATATATATATAGAGAGAGAGAGAGAGAGAGAGAGAGAGGGATATACTATACCTGTTAAATAGATGGCAACATAATATAATATGCAATCTGTCACTACTACAAAGCAGTAATATAAATTTTGCAAAGTGCAACACAGTCAGTCAAAATAATCAAAATATAAATATATCAACTATTACTAAACAAAAAAGAAGCTTACCTATAATAGGTGAATCTCCAACCCTGCCCACCATTTTGTTTCGGATTCCCCCAGTAGAAGTGGCACATGCAACATTGCCAAGTGAGTCCAGAGCTACTGCGCCAACTGTATCATGTCCCCTAGAATAGTAATAAACACATGAAGTCCAATTCTGAATTGAAAACTCTTCCAAACAAACATTCTACATTCTGCTCCAAAAGCATCATATCCCCATAATTGATCAAATTAAGTCAATTTCTGGATCAAAAGCTATGTCCAACACTCACTCTACATTTTGCCCTAACAGGAACATGTCCTGTAAATCAGCAATAAAGGAATAATGTCAGGTTCTGAATCAAAAACTCTCACCATACTCGAAGAGTTAATTTATTAAATTGCTTAAATTGTTAATCCTACCCCTGGCTCATAGCCTGATCAGGCGTGCTTGCCTCATTTCTCCTTCACATCGAAAAAAAAGTTTATGATCCACTAGATTAATTGCTTTAAATTTCATTTTAAAAAGATTATTCCCATGCTTTCAATTGAGTCACTCCACATATTTTTTCCCTCCCTGCATTGAGTTGTCTGGGAAATACACTGTAATGTAGCTACTGACAGAAATGGATCCAGAGAGGCAGTGTACCTCGCTAATAGCTGCCACAAACTGCCCTTGAGGTAATACACATACCTGCAACTGACCCATAACCATCTGTCTGTTGCCAGAGCAGAGGAGCGAGGAGAAATGCTTTTAAATCTCTGCCTTTGCACTAGAGCGTTACTTGTTTGAGAGAGGTCACACAGAGGTCAAGCACAGCGCTAATAAACACTCACTGAAGTTTAACACAAACTGGGCCACAATGATAGGTGTTGAAGGAAATGTCAGGCAACAAATGATGTAGGACATAAAAGTGAATTGGTTACAGAATTCTCCAGTAATACATCAGGCATCAGCCTTTGCTGATAATAAGCCAGTAGAATCTGCTGAAAGAGAAACTCGAGTCCAGAGATACGCGCACAGTCATGGACAACACTCCTGTCATTTGACAAAACCATGGTTGGATCAACACCAGCGATGAAAACAAACAAAAAAACAAAACAAAAAAAACCCCAGCATTTTATGAGTTTTGAGCTATGCTGGTACAGGATAAATCAAGGGTAAGTTGAAAAAAAGCTGAGAAAGCATGGTCTCAGGGGAATGGGTGAACAAACAGATTCCTCACAGGGAATATTTGTCTGACCCAGTTGGGGAGGAATCACCTCGACAGGTTCCTAAAGCGACACATCAATCATTTTTGACAGGCAGCTGATTGCTTTTTTAAATCACTACTGATGGCTGGATCTGCCTCATCGACCCAGGCGAAAACAACGTTTAAGAGGTGTTTGATGGTGGACTGTATTTCAGGTCTAAAAAGTCTGTAGTAAGCTATGTAGTAAATCTTTTGATGTCTACGAATAATGTAATGGACCATGCAGATATAGTTAAGATACAAGATAAAATACTTCTTTTCTCTGTTGAGTGACAAATATTCAAATACAAAACAATCCTGAAGCTAAATGTTTGTAAGTCTATACTAAGGAAAAATTGATAGCTATATCTCATCAATAGTAATTACAATGTACATTTATGTCACAATTTACCCAAGTTGTCCCATCAAAAGGCTGACTGTAACCAGTGTATAGTCCAAAATCATACAGAACCATGGCACAATTACAATGATTTGAATTGAATTGAATTTGCATTATATCAGTAAAGTAATTCAAGTTTCAATAAATTGAAAGTTCTTAGCCTTCCTAATTTTTTTAAGTTACCAAGTGTCTGTCAGCGGTCCTTCCGAAGCAGAGATCAAGGAAATATGGGGAGGGAATTTTAATATCATTACTATCACATACAAGTACGCTATTATAATCTGTCTAGAGTTCTTCCTGTGAAAAGTGCACAAAGTGTTACCACTGTACCTGTTGTTATATACGACTTGGGCTAATAAAACTGGACAAAGGGCTGCTGTAAAATGGTCCTAAATGAAGGGAGAAGGTAATTGAGTTGCGTGGGTTCTGAATTAAAGACAGGGAGACTGGGCCATGGACCGAGCAATGGGAGGCCATCAATAATGAAGCCACAGCAGGGAGGGATGAAAGGCTGTAGCTCAGCCAACTGTCACTTAGCACCTCCAGTGTACTATTTTTACTGGCTCCCACCGGGGGCTGAGGTTACACCCTGCCACGGCCTTGGCTACTTTGCTCTTCAGCTTTCAGCTCTGCAAAAAGGAAAGGTGACAACACGGCACTTTCTGCTGCAGCCAGACCCCTGGCTGCCCTCTCTGAATGTTTTTTGGGGGAAAAGCTGGCGTTAGTGTGACAGGTGTTACACACACCTCCATATGGCTTTTCAAACGCAGCCCATGTGCTATAAGCATTTCAGAAGCCATCCTCCCTCCTAAAAGATTTTTCATTTGGGAGGCGCATAAAGCTTTATGGCCACAAACCTCATGAATCACAAGACCTTGTGGGGAAGGCCAAGAGGGCCGAATTGAAAGGATCATGTGTGGGGTTAAAAACATCCACAGATTAAAACTCCTGAGTTTTTAATTTTCTGGTGTTGAATCCATACGATTTCTAGCCCCTACTGTAGTTACATGCTGTAGGATATAAACAAAAGGGACAATACAATATTAAACTGTACAAAGGACAACCAAAAATATATAAGTTGTAAACTTTGAAAATACTCCTTTGTGATTTTCTGATGATTACTGAACATTAATTTACAGTACAGAAATTGGTTTTTCTTACCATTTAGGGTTGAACAGCTCTTTCACACCAACTATATATTTCTTAAATTTCTCCCATTCTTTTCTCTCATTCTCTGTCACCAAAGCATCTGTAGCGGTTGAAGGAAAGCCAATGCTCTCTGCAAACAGGTTAGCCCCTCTATCAGTCAACATGACGTGGTCGGTCTGTGTCCAAGCCATGTTAAAGAGGACCAAAAACAAACCAAAAAAAAAAAAAAAAAGAAAGTCATTAGCTCTCTCACACAGTTGAATGATCTAAGGAACTAAGAAGGATGTATCACCTTGACCTTGTGCTCGCACGTCTGATAGAGAGTGCGAGCAAATGAAGTTTCCTCAGAAAAGAAATATTCTTATCAGATACATTTCTTGTCTTGAAAATGTTGCATCTGAAATTCACATTCAGAGAGATACACATTCACAGTGTAATTCACATTCCTCTGGCAGCATGAGTAACAGAAAACAACTTATTCCCAAAGCTGTCTTTTGACTTTCTCCAGATTTCAGTGTAAATCACTATCATTAAAGTACTACAAAACACCAAAGACTTTCCATTGACAGCTAACATTTCTAGCACCAGTGACATTAGGTTATTCGAGACAGAGAGAAAACATACCTTCAGTATCCCATGAGAATTAAAACAATATTGCATGACCTGTATAATGTGAGTTGTAATGGATTTTCACCATATGTGGTAATAACAGTGAGTCTTCTCCACAATGCGGGCGAATATCACAGCAATATTCTATCATCAGAACATAAAGATAAATAGAACAGAGCAAAAGGACCTTAGAGTTTGCCTCATTGTTAGCACAACCATGCAACCCTGCCAAGCATCTTAGAGACACAATACAATAGAGGCCATGAAACATTTGTAACCACATAGTTTTTCTAACATAGTTTTTTTCTAACATAAAAATAAATCATCTAAACAATGTCAACAAGAGTCTTCTACCCTCTGTTTGCCTTAGCTGCATCTTCTATACTTATTTGGTCCAATCAAAGACTTCATGCATAACAATCGAAGCGAGACAAAGATATCATGCACAAAATTCCATTACATTTTCACAGGTTAAATGCACTAAAATATTTTTAAAAACCATTCAAATAAAACACTTAAGCAAATGGTATTTAAATTAATATTTATAAGCATTGGATACATATGAATGGAATGCTTACATTTCAGAAACCTACTCTGTACAACATACAGGTTTGCAGCGGATCTAGTCATAGGTAAGCACTGCTCTGTCCACAGTTTTTTCTTCTCTTTGCACAGTTAAAATGAATCAGATTATAACTACACTCGCAATACTGTAAAATATTAACATGGGTATCAACGTTGTTTTTCCTGGAGCACACTTTACATCACAGAGAAAACATGAGCTCAGTGAAGCTCGATTGCTGCATTGATCATGCCCTGATGAATTTTTAATGTTAGCTATTAAACGGATCTGCCAATCTAAAGCAAAGCCAAGGGCTTTTGGGGCACTCGGGACAGGTGCTGCAGCTAATCAATTCTCCTGATATCTTGCACCTTTGCTTCTTGTCTGTCTACTCAGTTGCAAGGTGAAGCTGTGAGGTAAAGAGTAGGGGGAATAAAAAACCCTCCAAAGGTTTCTCTTGCCACCTCAGACATGTAAGTGGGTTACCCCTGCATTTCAGCAAAAATGAATTACAGCTTAGGCAAGAAAAGGAGGTTTTCAATTCACTCTACCAAAAATAAACAGCTGTAGGTAGATCATTATACTATACAATCCATACTATACAATCAATAACATGCCATAAAATAGTACATTGTTCATACCACCAAAAGTCAGTTTGAAATCATTATAATAAAAGCGTTGCTTCAATTCATTTCCCGACATTATAACAAGAGTTTAAATATTTTGTCCATCCGTCTCCTGTGCTGCTTCCAGTATTGAAAACAGGCAAAAACTGCCATCTTCAGATGCAATTCTGAAACACAGTATCTCAACGAGGCTTTAATCTTTTGTATTAGACCTTCACCTCAGCCACGATTCCTGACTTTTAAATGACAACAAAAGCTTTACTTGGAAGAATACCAAGATTGCAAAGCAGGCTAGCGATCCACATTTTACCTGATAATAATGTTTCATTGTAACTGGAATATCTCTTCACCATTTTTCCATGATTGTCTCAGAGAAATGCAATGAACTAGCCTATCTCCATTCTAGATTCTCACTTAGTGGGACCAAGAAAAAAAATAACTTTGCAATATGTCAAAGGAGAGATATCATGCTATCAGACTTCAATTTTCACATTAAAAAGACTGCTGATTGAAATCAATCCGAAAATCAGCCTCCATTGATTCCCTTATCACCGAATCATTTCAAAGTTGCAGAAAAAAGGACGGCATGTTAAAGCTTTACAGGCAATCAAAAATCCAGTCTGACTGAGGTACGCTATCATTTTTAGCTTTGAAGTTAACATCATATCCTTAATATCACATCTTAACTTTGAAGTTCACACCATATTTCACATGCTAAAAGATTTTTTTTTTTTTTTAAATGTAATGCGTTTTCATGAAATATGGATTCGGATGCTGATCAGCTTCTGTTTTTCATTGTAAGATCTTCAAAGAGCACCACTCAAATGTAGGGCAGTCTTAGTGAGAGCAGATATTAAAACATAGTGCTTTTATCATTTTCTTCCACTGTGAATGTCATATGGGGAGCTGGCTTAAACATATGCAAATATACAATGCGTTTTTTATGTAAGTGCTAACATGCGCTAGTGTCTGTATTCTCCAACAGTTCATGCATTGATAAGGTGACAGAAGAGGTTTACATTAACTCCATTTCATAGGTCATATGACATCAGCACGCAAATAGAAAATATTTTCTCCAGATGTGAAAATCTACAGTTTCATTTGAGCTTTTAAAAGGAAAAGCGATTAAAGATATGAAATATCTGAAAACCTTGTACTACAGGAAGTTGTTAATCTACAGTGGTGAACTCAGCTAATAAGCGAGATCACCTATCTTCACTACTAAGTCACTGAACTAATTATCCTCTAATAATAGCTCTGACACTTAAAAAAGAAAAGTCTTAACTGTTTGATTCAAAGTAAGTCTTGCCTTTGTTCAGCTGGTAACATTCCTGCGACTCGCCGTGGAACACAGTAGGTGCAGAACAGTCTAATGCCAAACCATCAAGTTTAGTCAAGCAACCAACACCATTTGAGGCTATTATGTTTAAGCATCAAAAAGACAGTTTGAAGGGTTAGACTTTTATTAGGAGGCATGTGCCATTACATTAATCCTGACACTCTGAGTGAAATAAGAGAGCCATGCTCATTGCACAGCACAGCACTTCCTGATGAAAACTTACAGACAACATTTCCTGTTCTGAATATAACAAATACATATAAAAGCCTTTCTACTTTTATATAATCGTATCATAGTCAGGTTCACAAATCACACAGGGGACCCATAGCTGTGCTTAAGTGTTGATCTATTGCCATTTAAGTGGCATCTAATTTGGCCCATTGAGGCTATGCATTCCACAGCATTGCTCAATGACAGACTGAAGCCCTTTAAAAATTGCCATGGTAACCTCTCGCTAGTCCCTTAACGTTACACCACAAAAACAATAAATAACTATCACAAATTATTTGTTGACACCTTTCCCTGATGCTCCAAAATTAAACGTACAGGACAGGGAATAGAGATGAAACAAAAACACATTCACAGACCATAAGGTGGAGGGGGTGGAGGGGTGGGGGGTATAATTCTCATTTCTCTCCCACTGGAGCACCACACTGAACAAGCTGGTGCATTTGAGCACAGGATAGAAAGGGCAGAAGCTAACTTAACAGTTAAATGCATTGCCTTGGCATTGCTTGTGGCCAATTACATTACTGGAATTTTGAGATGGCAAAACATTTTGGAAACCCCAAGAAATTATAGCCCCCTTTTTGGTACAGCATATTCTGAACTGCCTGACAGCACACACCTGTGGATAACCTCAAAAATGGATTGATCTGTACCTATAGACCTCTGAGGGTGAATCTAAGAGTAAACCTCAAGATAGAATGACACAAAAACATTTGAAATGATCTCAAATTAATTTAAGCATAATGCTTAGTGAGAATATATCTTTTATATTTGATGTTTGCAGATTTTGTCTTTTACACTGTTATGGACAGTGAACAAAGTGCACTTGAGGAAATGAAGCATAACGAGTGGACAGAATGTAGTTTCCAGGGTTTGCTCTGTCTACACTGTCATTTTTCATTTGACTTGTGGACTGTTCTTCTCAGACATGTTCTTCCGCTTTTATACCATCTCAGTAAGGCAGACTGACAAGCCTTGTCACAGCTCAAGAATTCAAAAGTTACAAGGAAACTAAGCATGCAACAGAACAATGAGGTGGAAAAGGGAATTCCCCAATTTACACATAGACATCTGTTGGATTAAATGACAATGATAAATCCTAAGACGTACCCAACTAGCAGGTAAAGCACATTAATGTCCATGTTGCTGAAGACCATGAAACTAAGTGTAAGTGAACACATAGCTACTTAAATATTATCAAACATAAACAAATCCACAACACCATACTATTTAGACTAATAACAAAAGCCACTCAAGCTAAAGTCGCTATGTCTCATTGTTGGGTATGTATATTTTATTTCTTCATCTATTCATTTATTGCATCACATGAGTTCATGTGAACCTGCTACAAAGAAAACAGTGTTAATAGGACGCTTTTTAGACTCGGCATGGAGGTAGGGTTAGAAGCGTCGTATGAGGAGTAATAGGATATGGGTAAGTGTTGATTAGTAAGTGGATCTGACACAAAGCACAGTACTTGCAGGTAAAGACACTCAATCAGTTCAATGTCATTTCAAAAATGGAGTGTCTAGTGTACTTCAAAGTAATTTATGACAGGACCCCAAACAAACTGTCTATTGATGAGTTAGCAAAGGAACACAATAAAAGACAATTTTGACCTTTACTTCCATCATACACTTCACACATCTACAGCATACCGGTTTGGCCTGTTTGTGTAATATTATACATACTTAATCTTCCTGCGGGTTAGTGCAATAATCAGGAAAGTTACATGAAAGAAAAGATGAGAAAACACTTGCAATTGAAATACTCACACAAAATCAAAGAGCACGTAAGAACTGCTAGTGGAGTGGCTACATAGAAATACAGCAGCTGTGCAACACCGCAAGTCAATTACAAAATGAAAATTACTAATGGAATTGGATGTTGTAGGAGATTAAATTGGAACTATTACACTTCCGCAGACTCAGTCTACAAAGATGAGAGAGGCTTTTGCAATGTATCCTGATACCGTATTCGCTAATGGCAACTAGCATGGACCTATACAATCATGTCTGGCAGTGGAAAGCAGTTAAGGCAATGTTGCATATGTGAAATACAGATTTCTATGGCATTAATCAGAGGAAAGCCCTGCTCAAATGTGTATTCTGTTTAAATTATAAGCTCCAAATTGAGTATTATTTCAATGTTCATATTTGACAAGGATACAGCAGAGATCAAAGTGCTTTGAGAAAACCTTGATGCAGATATGTCAGTGTTTTCTCTGCATTCCAAAATACGTGCTATTGCGGCTGATAGACAGGCAGAAAAATTATATGTAATTTAATACTAAGGCAATTCGAATGACACGTTAAATGAGATACATGCTGAATATACATTATGTGTCACAGAATGTGATTGACTGTGTAGACATAGGCGCATGTGAATTATCATTAGAGTTCATTCTCTCTATACTGGCGATTAGAGACGTGTGGACTCACTTGGAGTCACTTGGAACAGCTTGTTCAGTGCACATAGAGCAACAGTTTCTTTCCCTGAACAGAGCCTTGGCAAATTTTTTAAAAACAAATGATCTTACTCTAATTTTATAGCCATACAAAGATACAACTCCAAATAATTATTTGGCAACAGTTTGTATTTATATGCAAATTACCAAACTAGTGTTTGCGTTTCAAGCAAATATGATGCATAATGCTCTAACAAAGACATTTTGTGCTTGGTATCTCAAGTTTTTTGACTGGTCACATTGAGAGAATATTCATAGTGACCTGCACACCACAAAAATTAATTTGGTCCCCCAATTTCAGCTCTGTAACAGATCGTGTGGAAATTTGGACATCAACAATGTTCAGATGTGTTGTTCATCAAGGAACACAGAAACTATGGCAAAAATACAGTTTTCTGAATTATGTCGCACTTGGTGTAAACAGTATGACTTTATAATTTACACTTGGTACAATTAGCACATCAACACCTTCTAAACACATGTAAATGGCCTAATGTTTTTACTCTCGATAGAAAGCTCTCGATTTCTTTTAAAAAACCCATACTATCACATTAATTTATTTATTTGAAAAATAATGTTAACTGAAAGGAGATATCAAAAGGGTTAATACAATGTAACTGGCATCAGCAAGCCAGTGATCTCATCAAATGTTTCATCAAATGCAACAAAACCACCAAGGTTATATAAAGCTAGCTGCACACGTATGAAAAATAAATTAAAAAAACAAAACAAAACAAAAACAAATAAAAACAAAGAAGCTATACCAAACAAACCTTTTCCATCACAGCTCGAGCCAGAGTGACAGGGTTTGCAATGTTTCTGACTGAAGACACGGCTCCAGCAGCCAATGTCCCTCCATCCATAATAATGGCATCCAACTCCACTTCTCCATTAGTATTAAGCACTGCACCATGACCTAAAGTAAGACAAAGAAAACAATGTGCTTTTAGACTCTCACTCGACAGATAATGGATGTTCCCTCCTCTTCTTCCTCTGACTCACTGTTTTCTACAATGGTTTCTTTCCTCTTGCACTTCACTCTAAACCATCTTCTCACAGGAGAGAGGAGTGAAAATTAAGTCTGACCTTTACTCAAGCTCAGAGGGGGGTTCACTCAAATCTTACACTTCATCCAGTCGATGGGAGGGTGAACAGACTCTATCAACACTAGGCATGCTGTGAACCACAAGTCTAACAACTATCATTTCAAAATGAAATGACAGATTCAGTCGTCTTGGTGGTTCAAGTTAGACTTCATACTTATACTCATTGTTGTGGTCATTGTCCAGTCCATAGTTAAAGTTAATTGCTACAGGATGACAGACTACAACAAAGATAGTAAGCTGCAGTGCATGTGTGTATGCATGAAAAACTCCACAGACTATCATTTAACTTTAAGGTTTGAGGTTCAAACAAATCTAAAAGAAAATCTTCTGTCCACTGTATCTGACGCGACAACTCGATAACTTACATTTTTTTTAGATTCTTGATAAAAAAAAAAAAATAGGACTATCTTCCTTTTTTTATTTGTCTAAAGTGCTACCAACATCCACATGTGCTCTCTTTCTTTGTCTAAACTTGTGTGTGTGACTTTCTCCTTTCTGAGTAGGACTGCATTAGGCGCCTATTGATCAGTCTCTGCTCCTTGCTACTACAGTGTATAGAATTATCCCCTGATGAAGTGCTGATTCCACTACTCTGGTATAAAGAGGATCTGGCATTTCACCTACCATGGCAGTTAGCCATCACAAATGAGATGGATCTTGACAAGCAGGGTGCGTTAATGAAGTGTCTTGTTTTGCTCCTGCCGGCTTGGTGTAATCTGATGATTACTTGAAAACTTCTCACTTTGCTCTCAGGATGATCATTAAAACAAAGCACCAGGGGTGTACAGTGAAATACTGCCCTACTCTTGGCTAAGATGAAGTCTGAAAATAATTCATTTTCAAAGGATATCCCACTGATTACAGCAGAGAAATGAAAATAGGTGAGGACAGACTAACCTTTAGATGTGATAAAGTTTTACTCTCATTTTAATTAGTGACAGAAAACCCATGACCACAGCAAAGGTAATTCAGTCTCACAGATAACACAGCATAATTGATGGCGAAGGATTTTAAGATTAATCAAACCACGTTGACATTCTTTCTAACAAATCTCTCTTTTTTAACGCGATACTGATGTTGTATAAAGAGTGTTGTGTTTGAATGACACCAACCTGCATCAAAAACAGGGTCATCCTCCAAGGTCCTCACAGCTTTTTCTACAGCATCAAGTGCACTACCTCCATTCCTGAGGATCACACTGCCGGCCCGAGCCGCGTTCTTCACTCCATCAACAGACGCTTTTGATATGTCATCAGGAATGGCCCATGCTCCACCGTGCACTACAATCACTGTTTTCATTTTCAGGTGTCAGCAGCTCTGCAGAAATAAATATACAACTGTGAAGTGTCACAGAAAGATGCATTTCTGAGAGTGTAACGAATTCCCAAAAAGGGCCCTGAGGCCTATGCTGATGCATTAGGGGGAAATGTAGCTTTCACAGCTCATCTCAACAAGGGGAGAGACTGTTAACAGCAAGATCGTTGTCAGGCGCCTGTCATGTTTCGTCTTCCTCCATTAAGGGGAGTGAAATGAAAGATGACATGAAAAACAGGTTCACTCGACTAGGACCACTCTCACGGTTTTTCAATAATTGCACACTTTAGCTTTTTACTAGGTATACCTTATTTCAACAAATTTATGAATGTGTATTGTTTAGTATCAGCTAATCTTTGTGTTAAACACAAGGAAAACTGACCAAGCTCAGTCTCTAAGTTACGCCACAGTTACCACTTTGTGAATAAGACTTCGACAGGTGTTCATATGTCATGAATTTTGCTGCTATGTTATGTATCTGGTGAATTATTAAAATGAAACAGGGATTAGAAAATTCATTAGAGGTGTGCAACATGGTAGCCCACAGGTTCCAAAGGATAATGTGTTAAACTGCACTTTTCCCACTGCGAGTGGGAGGTACTTCTATTTGACAGTACAGGAACTTCGATGCTGTCTTAATGTACCGTCACAACATAAACAATGTACTTTTCCTAGAGTGACAGTCTTAAGAGTGGATAAAACCGAATACAAGTTGCATGCGCTATCTCTGAATTACATCCAAATACCATAATTGTATTCTATTCTTTTTACGCCGCTCAGACAAATATTTAGACTTATGGGATATTGCGAGTCTGATTTCCTTTTGAAAAGCTGCCAAAGATAAACATTAATGCTACAGCTCCCTTGTTACGAATCAGCTTTTCTAAACTCACTCTGTGTGGCACTCACAGTACAGCGACGCAAGCAGACCCCACTAACGGCAGGACAAACATTCAATCATAATTGGAGACTTGTGTTACCGATCAAAACGCAACGTTATCTCATAAGCAAGTTTTGAGTTTCGACATAATCATAGATAGAAAAATATATATATATATATATCTATACATATGTATGTAACAATCCCCGGTACTTACTGTGCTCGCTTAGGGTGCAAAGTTTGCTTGGGCTGGCTAATGAAGTTATCCAGATCTCCGAGGGATAGCCGCATTTTATAAGCTACACAGAAGGTTATCTAGTAGGAAGTATCGTCAGAACAGTATCAGCTGTTTCAACAATTTAAAACGAGTCCCAAAAATAACGAGGTATGAGCTTTCAGCCTCTTATCCTGTTTGGTTAATTTTTGTTAGCTGCCTTTTCAACCGACATATCGTACCATAGCATTTGTCAGGGAATTTGGTGTTAAATAGCCTATATGAGGCAGGTACTCACGAGAAGGATAAAACTGTTTTCGTGGGATTGTAATTCGGATCACTGGCTCTGTGAGACGTGAGCAGAAGTGAAAGTATCAGTAGCCCACCAAAACTCATCAGTCTTCTAACGCTGCATCTTTTCTGAAATGGATTATGAAGGATTATGACAACAACTGGATTCAGTTCACGGCGTCCACTGCATTTACTGTAGTTCACTACTCATTTATATGTGCCATAAGTTTGCAACACAACACCAAATTTCGCCAAACTCAGCAACTAAATCAGAATTATCTGTTTTCCAGAACAGTGAACGCTCTCTTCAGGCCTGAAATCAGTCCGGAGTTAAATTGATATTCAATACAGAAAAATGATGGGAGCAGACAGAAGAATCGGGAACTCGAACACTAATATTTATTAACTTTTAAGAAGCTGGGCTGCCCAGCATTCAGAACAGTTACAGTCCATCTTCTAATACTGTTATACAACTGTTTTAAACACTGCAGTTTTTTTTTTTTTTTTATGTTTTAATCAGTCCTCAAAGAGGAAACCTAAAGTTGTTTGAGGTAAGGTAGTGGGAATCAAATCCACAGTCTATGCACCAGGACCTCCAATCAAAATCCTACAGTGTTTGGAACTGGTGACTGTGGAATGCAATGGAATGCTTTTGGCTTCATTTTGGCATTCATGAAATTGCTTGGAATCTTTTTTAGCTGTGTTTATAGCTCTGCTACCATCTTAGAAAATGAAAAAAAATGTTTATGTGAGTATTATTATCTTGAGGAAAATCTATTTGCACCACAGGGTACATTTGCTTGCATTCCTGGCCATAATTCTACCATGCACAGCAATAACTGGATGCAATGATGCCCACAAGATATCTGCCCGCCTATAACAGGTCCACCATCATTATTTGACAGCTGGGAACAGGCGGATTGGGATGAAGGCTTTCTTTGGCTTCCTCCAAACATAAACCTGTCCAGATATAGGGAAAAGGGTAAAAGATCTCCCAGAAGACCATATTATTTTCTTCCATTGCTCTAGATGGGAGGTTTTGTGCTCAGTACCCTGAACTAAGTATCATTTTGTGTTGGCCTTGTTTACCATGGTTGGCAGCCCTGTCATAAATATCAGCTTTGTCCAATTCAAATTGTGTTTTTTGTTGAGAATGGGGTTCAGATATGTAGATTCAGGTCTTCTTTTCTCCTGATGCCATTTTCTTTGACTGGTATGTGTCATCATAATTTATGATGCCATTCCCTTCAATACATTCATTAATTTTATGGCTCCCATGACTGATGCACTGCGGATAATTGAGCTCTTTCAAAAACCAGTGGATTTCTTAAATTGCTCTAGAAACTCATTTATTAAAGAGCTGACCGGGAGATGTTCTTTATAACAGAAACATGTGACTAAGGTGTGTGAAACATATGTGTAAAACCAGTGAAGCATCCTTTTGAAATGTTCTTTGGTCATGCCAAATCAGGGATCATTTTCCATTTTGTGTATTGCTTGTTCAATCAATATTAGTTATTAGTCTTGTCTAATATTTGACTGATAAATTCGCATGATCTGAGCTTTACATGTTGAAATGATTTACCTTTTGTGCAAAGTACTTGCAACTTTTTGTTTGTTTGTTTTTTGGCCTTATAAGTCTGTGGGAGGCTATGGAAAGCATATTCTGCAATATAGTGCATGTGTCTATGTTGTATTGTCCCAAGGTACTGATATACAATCTCTCTCAATGCCTTATTTATTATTTATTAGTAATTACAGATATATATTTAATCATTTCACGCTAATGCATAGTTCAAATGTGGACTTTCCTTCAAAATGATCAAATACATTTTTATTGATAATCATTAAATTCTCTTTCCCTTCCTTTTTTTATGTTAGAAATTCTCATCAAGATGTTGGTATCCTTCTCAGGCCATAAAAATGATGTATTCTCAATGTCAGTGGATAACATCCTCCTTGACCCAAGCACATTGTACAGGGTTAGAATTAAGAGAGAGAGGAGACACACGGCATGCTCTTCTCTGTCTCTGAAGGCATGTTAATTGCTAACGCATTTGAGTTTTCAGCTATGCGGATGCCACTCATGCTGCAAGAGAAGAGGAAAGAGCAGAGAGATGAGTATTTAAGAGTCAAGTGTCCTGAGGAGAGATCGACCATGACGATCTCTAAGGAATAATGATGAATTAGAGCATCATATTTCTCCTGGCATGCCATATGTATTGATCTGAACATGTCTTATGCATTTAAGAGGACAAGTGGGAGACCAAACACTTAAGCTATGGATTCTTTATTTAGATGTGGTTTTCAGCTAATGAGTTGGGTAACACTAGCAGGTGTTTGTCCCCAAGAATGACAGCAAACTCATTTCCTGTGCAGCACAGTAAAACTAATGCCCAGCCCTCTCAATGAATTGTTATATCTGTGCTCAAAGTGATGTATGGGTGGGTATATAATGCTTGATGTATGGTTCTCCTCACTAACTCATTTGCACTTAAGAACCATTTTTTTCTTTACGATCAATGCTGAGTATTTCTACAAACTTCCTCTGTGTTATGCATTTGCTCCAATTATTTTTATTGAATTTTTCTCCCATAGGAGTGTAAAAAATGGCAAACTGCAGTCATAAATGAGCTTGGCTTATGCCATTGATCTGGGCTATGGTGTTTCTTTTAATGCCATGATATTGATCATAGTCGTCTATCTTTTTTTCTAGACTTCTTTCCTGTGCATTAGTCATAATTTTTGAGGTTTTTTAAACTGACTTTTGCTTCACTCAGTTAGGTCTCTGGGGAATTTAGAAGGACATTTATAATTTAAAAGTGATTGTTTGCATCATTATATGACAATGTACGCATTGTTTATGTATTTTCAGTGTGAATTAATTGGCTTGTGTTAGCTATATGTATAATTCCAACAAATGTTCCCCAGTATATCCCTCTATTACAAAAACAAGATCCACAACACTGTTAGGACCCTCAAAGACAATGTTTAAATTGAAAATAGTTGAAGTACTATTGCAGCTGATCTAATGCTGTGGGGAAGACTGCTTTAGATAAGGGGCTAGTATACACCATACGAAGGACAAATTAGTTTTAATAAACTTCATTCTGTTGAGTGGGGTTCTTTTATGGGTAACTAGACTGTAATTTATGGTTAATTGGCGGGTAAAATGCATGAAAAATCAATGCCTGTTCTTTAAAGTTACTACATACAAGTCATTTGGGCATATTAAGGGTAAATGGTTTGAGATATTGTCCATTTTGATTCAATGCCCATTCAAACCTCTTTTTAGTTATCTTTTACTCTGCTCTACATTTTGAGGTGTTATTCTTTAAAATGTTCTCATTGATTTTCCCAAATGCTACTCATCCCTTGGGTATTGAGAGAACTTGTTACGTGTTCATCAACAGCCTAAGTGTTTGGAAATAGTCACTTTGTGTATCAGTAAAGATAATGGCTTTTTTCTGAGTAGAGTTGTCATGCTCTGAAAGATCTGTCTCCTCATTTCAGTTAGATTTCAGTTAGATTAAGTTAAATTTCAGTTAGAGTTTGAAGAGCTCATTTAATTATTGAAAAATTTTACATAGTTGACAAAGGAGTAAAAGATGCAGAAAACTAGGCCTTCATCAGTATGCATTGTGGACTGTTGAAGGCAATGCACTTAAATGCCTTACAAAATGTTTACCGAATATCTGATTTGTTTATTTGATTAAGATATCCTAAATATTTATAATACACAATCTTAAAACATGAACTGTAGTGCTTTTACAGTCATTGTTTCATTGCCTCAAGAATAAGTAAACAAAAAACAAACAGATAGATAGATAGATAGATAGATAGATAGATAGACAGATAGATAGACAGACAGATAGATAGATAGATAGATAGATAGATAGATAGATAGATAGATAGATAGATAGATAACAGAATCTTCAGATTTTCCACATTTTTTAAAGTAGACTTCTGGCTGCACAACTGTGAGATGTTCCTCTTGTTTTATGCAGCCAAATGCCCTGCACCCTGAGAATCAAGTGTATATTAAAAACCATTCATTCTTTGCTGGAGGAAAAACAATTTAGCTTGAAATTCTGAGCATGCTTGCCCAAACAATTATAATTCCTGTCTTCCCCTCAGTCTGGAGCACAAGGTGTTGGCATTACCATGTGCTCAGGAGGTGGATGGTAATTTAAAGTATTTTGTCTATGTTTATTAAAGCTTATGACCCCTCAAACTGCCAGAATTTAATTACAAATCCTAAATTTTAATTTAAATTAAGTCGCCCCAGTGACAATCAAATCATTACTTCAATTGTCTCCGTAACTGTCAGGTATAATCTTGTCTTCAAAAGAAAGGATACGGCCATGTCATTGCATGCAAAAGGCTGAGGAACCAGAAAGATGAGAGAATATATTCATCACTGGTGAATTTTTGTAGAAGCATGGATACACTCTAGTTACTATCTGTGGACCTGCGGTTCCATTTACAGCTGTTGTAATTAACAAACATGCTATACTTTGTGCACATTTCTGACCAGAGGCAGTTATTGAACTTTCCTTTACTCAAGAGCTGACAGTGTAAATTAATATGGGTGACAACAAACAGTGGCATGTTGGAACACTAAAGTCCACCAAACTTATAGCATGTCAGACTTTTTGAAGTTTGAAGTTATTACCTTTTTGGGTTAGAGAAGCGGGCTTGTGACTGAAAGGTCGCCGGTTCGTTTCTCTGGACCAGCAGGAAACATACATGGCTGAAATGCACTTGAGCAAGGCACTTACCGTTCCACGGGCGCTGCAGCTGCCCACTGCTCCTAGTGTGTGTTCTCACTGCTCCCAGGGTGTGTGTGTGTATAGGATGGATTAAATGCAGAGGATGAGATTCGCTATGGCAATCTATAGAAGTCGGATTTACATTTACACACTCAAAAGAAACCTGGTTATGACACTTTTGGCCAAGAGCAAAGATAACCATTATCAGTTCAGTCCTATTAAAATTAATCATCTTACCAGAGCAATATTTATATCAGGCACCAACAGAAGAGTCATCTCCATCCACTCAGGAAGGTACTTAGACACATTGCAAAGACAGCTACTGTATTCTGTAGTACATCTGTGATAAGTATATAAGCTATAAAATATGTAAATATGTATCTTTATCCATCCATTTCTTCATTTGTTTCTCAACCTGTATGAAAGCCCCTCTCTGGTCCCCTTTTTTCTGTGACAAAGTGATTGCCAAGAATAGAGCAGAAAAAAAAAGAGTTGAGCAGGAATTTAACTATTATAATTCATTGTAGCACACTTCATGATGGAACCCTCCTCTGAGCAATCTGTAATGTGATAGTGTCTCTTCATGATGATTTATCTCACCACCTGCTCATAGCTAATATGGGCTTATTTTCCACTCAGCAGTGAGTGAGATAGATATAAAAAAAAGGAGAGGAAGAACCTATATGAGTAAAAGAGAAGATTAAGGAGACTCTGGGGCCTTGGACACCCTGAGATTCATTTGTTCTTAAATAGACCACACAAGCTTTAATATCCCCATTTTCTCCAGTTGTCATCTCCTCCTAAACAGTGCTGCTGAATAATTCAAACAGAAAGAAATGGTGTCTACACACGCTAGTTTTTTCTTGCTAAAGAGCATCCATTATCTTCAATTTTGTTCCATTTTCATTGGGGTTTTGGTGCATACCTGAATATTTTTTTCTCAGAATAATAGTGCAGGTTAAGAACATTTGATTGTGTGCGAAAAGAATTCTCTAGCTTCAAAAATTGTTAGGGCTTTGCCTTCATCTTTCATCAAGAATCTGAATTAGTTAGATATCAGGAAAATTTATAACAATGTGTGGGTAAATGGCATGATTTAATTTCAGCTAAACTCTGGTGTAAAATTATAGAGGTTTAAACAAATAGACTTTGTCTTGCAAAACATAGGAGAAAATATATTTCTCATTCAGATGCAAATGTCTGCTGGGCTTTTTACCAGAAAGTGACTGATAAAACTCCCACAACATCTCTTGATATGAGTTCTGAGTACAAGGTAAACTGCAGTGACTGGTCATGTATATGGCCATATGTCTAATAATGCTGTTTCAATCCCGGCCACTAGAGTGCTGCAGAAATCCACTGAAACTGCACTCTTACCTTCCACACAGACAGAATCTATTAAATCATAATGAGAAACAAGAAAAGCTGTGAGTTAAAGTAACAGTAAATGAAGAGCATGCTGAAATTCAGCACTTTTATCTAAACTTATGTGTTGCACACTCTCCCAGGACTTTGTGGAAGCAAATTAAAAAAAAATTCAAAGCAGTACCTATTAAGCATGCACACCTCTGTGGAGAGGAAAATGTGAGGCATTAGTTGATGAAAGTAGAAATAAATTCTCTCTAAAAAATGTAATTTTGTATTAGAGGTACTAGCTCTGCATATGATGAGATGAAAAGATTTAAGTTTCCTACACATAATGCAAAGAATGGTTGGAGAGAGTTGTAATATTTTATTTTTACTTACATACTTGGAAAATTAATCATCTTCCATAGCATCTGATCATTCTTCCCCAATCTGTCAGAAAAAAGAAAATAAAACAGACTGGTTGTATGGGTGGACAGTTCACAAACAAATGAAACCCAACACATAAAATACATCATTGACTGGCTTTTCACAACTCTCTTGTCCTATTTTATCTTTAGACTTGAAAAAATGCACCACAAGATATCAAATATTCAGCCAAGAAGAAGAGGAAGAGAAGAGGAGAAATGGTATGTTAATGTGATATGTGATATGTTAATGCAGTTGAATGATTTGAAATTGTTGATTACAAGAATTGTGTTATTATTCAGTACAAAGAAATGCCAGAGGTATGGGGCCATGGAGATGCCAGTGATTTAGCATACAGATTCTTGCATATTCTGGAGAACTAAAGTTAGATTTAAGAAACATCATAACTGTTCCCATTAGCAGTTTTGGGCACTTGGTCAAAGTACAAATGATTCAGGAGATAAGTCACTGGTGTGTATAGGATATTGCTTAAGACTTGTAGCAATATTAAGGGAAATAAATTTCAATGAAAATGTGATCCAAGACACCTTTGTTACATATATGCAAAATCCTTAACACTGCACAGCAAATATGTATATTTTGTTTCCTTGTGTAAAATTTCTTGGAGTTGCTTTCTTTTCAAGTGCTTTCAGAGTGAATTAAAGTGAATAGTTTCTTTTCAACTGAGACGGATCACATATCGGGAGAACATTAAGTATGCAGTAAGTGGCTTGGTAATTTTCTAAAATTATGTCTCAGTTTTGTTTTGTAAAGTTTCTTTACACTGGTCACATCTCTTTGAAACTTTTAGTGATGATTTCATTTGTCAATATATGTTTTGTTTTTTTTTCAAAGATGCCTTACAGTAAATCCATGTAATTAGCACTGGAAACATAAGTTTGCTGTCATCACTGACACTCATACAGTTTTCCTCCCATAATTATTGTTAGTTAGCAAACCTAAAGCACATCTATATATTCCAGTATCATAAGATCACATTCATAGGCAGTCACTAAACATGACGCTAAGTCTGCAGATGTTTGCCAACAGCTCTCTAATTTATTCCAACATTAATTAGGCAAGTTGCCCACAAACAAACCCCCCCCCCCCACCCCCACCCCCCCACGAAACACACACACACACACACACACACACACACTTTCACTCACACACACACACACACACAGCCCATCACCACCTAACATTCTGCTGCAACACTCTGTGTGTGTGTGTGTGTGTGTGTGTGTGAATGTGGGTGGTTGGGTGTGTGCATGCGCATTTGCATGTGTTCGCCTATAGTCCTGCCACAACTGGCTAATCCATCTTGGCAAACTAAGTCACGGAAGAAATCCATTGATTAGTATTCATGGTCATAACAAATTGAGCTGACTTGGAACTCATCATCAGGACAGAATAAATATATTCTGAGGACTCATTTCGCCTTGGTTTATTTACTTATTTTACTCAGCAATAGCACTATGAATTGAATCCTCCTGGATTGCATTAGTGCAGAAGGCATACAACTTCTATCTAAAAAAAAAACAACACATTTATACTGCAAGAGTTATTTTCGTCCTTTCTCCGGTACAACTCAGTAACAGTCATCTGTGAAATTGAGGGACTGGTGAACTTAATTTCGCTGTGAAAAAAGCATCTTGTTTCCAGCTATTGCTTATTGATTTGTAATTTAAGAGTAAACAATCAGTTTGCTGTCAAAACACGATTACTTTTCAGAACCACTGACAGAGTCAACGCGCGAAGACGAAAGGAGTAGATGTGCTGCTGTACTGTATTATCCTTGCGTTTAGACCGTTTGAGATTTCGAGCAGTCAGTCCTGTGATATGACCAATCAGCATACAAAGGGGCGTGTTCAAGCGCTCGTTCGGTAGCTAAGGTGGGAGGATTTACAGGAGAGAGTTACGTTTAAACAGTGCATGGAGAGATGGGTGCACACCATTGAATTCTTTCACATTGTGAGCTTAACGCGTGCATAAACGGCGATACACGGTGCCGCTTTTCTTTCAGTGGCTGTCCAGATAAATACAAAGCAATATCAAGAGACATATCCCGTCCTTTCATTACTTTTGTCGTCTCACCTGCACTTACAGTGGTCAGGAGAGGTATCCTAAAATGGATCAGGACAAATACTTGCCAGAGCTGATGGCCGAAAAAGATAGCTTGGACCCCTCGTTCGTTCATGCTATGCGCCTCTTGGCTGAAGGTAACGTACGATCACTTCTGCTTTTATGATCACCTTGCTTTCGCACTGTGTCGTTGGTCTGTTTCTTACATCGCATGTTAGACAACTGGATAACTGATTTAATAGATAAACAATGATGAAATCTCGTGTAATGACAGTCTTAGTCCTTAATCCAGTGCCGGTGATTTTCCCCTTTATTCTGATACGAGTTAATATTTTCCCTTAGGGAATCACTCATTCGCAAAAGATCCATTCTTAAGGATACTCTGTGTTTATTTTTGTTGCATGTAAGATCACGAACTTAGAATGAACAAGAATAAATAAAAATTCAGCATACTGCACATGTGCATGTACATTTATTTTTGTATCTGCGTGACTAAACCGAACATCTGGGAGTGAAAATCGTTGCTTTTCTCTCTAACCATGATAAGAAACCCTTATTCCTGCTTAGAACCTAGTGTTCTCGCAAATGCTTTGCTACACTTAATAAAGCCAAACAGTCGAATGCTTCTAGGGTGGATATGACCAACCTGCACTCGCCGCCCGTCCCACCTGCCAGAACATACACGTTGTAGCCTGCATTTCTATGTTCTTCAGATAAAATCATTCCATATTTCAAAGTGAAAATTTGTCCTCTTATTAGTTTATAGTGTCAACAGAATTGATCCAACTCGGGTTGTACGACATGTTTTCAAAGGCGAAATGCGAAGAACAACAACAAATCGCCGCCTTGAACACGGAGTCGGTCCAAAATTGTGCTTGGTTCACTGTACCACACTTTGTATATTGAGTCAGTCATTGAGGCTTCGGACTTAAGTCTGAAACCTTCCAAAGATTATTTTAAAGACGCGCTTATTGTCTGCTTTTTTATTTCATGACCATGTGTCGCTCATTGACATGACCGTCATTATGACTTCAGAATTGCAGACTCATGTAGACCCACGCGTCAGAATGTAATATGGAGCTCCTCTTTGGTAACGTTACAATGCTTTATATGAGCTTGTGATATTATAATAGGTCATTCCGCGGCACTTACCCTCATTATTACAGTCATTTATGTCATTGTAGGGGTTCTGTATTCAAACAGTACAAATTTAATGTGAGACTCGCTGTCAAAGTTTAGTGGTTGGACAGTTTGATAGCTGTGTTTGATGTTGAGAGAAAAAAATCTTAAATGAGAGATTCGTTAAAAAGGCTCTTTGCCCTACATGGATTCTTAGACAGTGGATGCATTTCTTGCAGATATCTGACTATGGCCTCATTAATCAGTTCCCTACGAATCGAAATTATGTAGGTAAAATGTTGTATTGGAGTCTGTCTCTCAGAAGCTTTGGATATGCTTAATTTGAATCAATACAGTCAGTAGGTCAATCAGTAGAATTATTGTGGAACACTCCAAAATTTGGCTAGTTGTGCCTGAGAACATGAAAAGGCAATCTGTGAACCCTGTTTCAATAGATGTGGACTCTGTCTCTTGTGGACGCAATACAAAGATAATTATTCATGCATTTAGGTTCCATGACTTACACATACAGTCATCACTGTAAGCACCGTACTAAGATTTGGGGGGAAAACGTGTCATGCTGACATTAGAGGCACTTAAGTCAAAATAAATACAAATAAAGGTAATGTAACTCATTCTGATTAGTGAGAACTAATTTTCCATATCTGATCAAGGTATTATCTCTTTCCAAAAAGAGCATAAGTCATTTGCATGCTATTACATTAGTTTAATTATCAGAGCTTATGGAATTTTGAATTCATCACTACAGAAGTAAAAATAACTTTGCTTTTAAGGGGAAAAAATGGCATAGAATTCATGAGACCCATTAATAGAACATTCATCTTTAGATGTGTTTGAGCTTTCTCATGGTTGAGTACGGGTACACACATGTGTCCTTGGGAAATGAAGAGTAGGTCCTGACCTTGAGGGACAAGTAAGGGCCTCCAAAATCTCTTTTTTTTTTCTTTTTCACAATAAACCTTTGTGCTTTTTGTGATATACAATCACAACAAGCATTTCCCACCAGTAGCTGAACACAGGCGATGTTAGCTTATTCTAGATGCAGTTGTTGCAAAATGACACTTTCTACTGCTGTGTACTGTAATAGAAAACACTGTGGTGGTTTGTTTGAATGTCCTGCTGGGATACTGGTTCAATGCCAGGTTTTATTTACCCAAGCATATGTTTTATTTATCTCCTTCAGCTTGTTTCATGATAGTCTCATGCCTCCTCGGGGTGCCTGAATCTCAGAGGCCAGGGATTACAGAACACTGCTTACATTGGCATAGCAGATTAACTGAGTCAAAGTTGATAGTTCCATAATGGCGCTACAACACACACGGACTTATTTCCCCCTCTGGTCCTTTAGGATTTATGGTTCAACTATATTTATCTCAGCAAGCTCAGAATATCAGAGTTATGCTAAAAGTTGTTTTGCCTCTTCATAAAGGAGAAGCGGTACACCCAGTTCTTTTTATTTTCAATCTAGAAAATTAAGTGCACTCTTGAAATGTAACAAAGGAGATCTATAAGGAAAGAACAGAACTGAAATACTATGGGGAAAAAAGGGAGGTGTAAGCATTTTGGTCAATGAACCATGTGTACCAGACTCTGAAATTAACTCAGTTTGATCAGCTTTAATAGCTTCTTTTTGTAATGCAGACCTTTTTATATTTTTATGACAAATGATTAATAATTTCTTTTCTCTTTTAAATATGAGATGTATTTTGTGGGACTTATTATCTTATTACAGCTCATTCATGCCCTTCCTTTGGGACTGAATGCGTGAACATGTAACATATATCAATCTACTGTGGTCTCAGTATCCAAAATATATCTCAGTGAAAAATCCAACGGGTTTTGTTGTATAACCCCCTGTTTGATTTCTCTGACTCTGAGCCTAATTCTTAAACAAGTATGACTTCAAAGTTATTTCTTTATTGTTCATTCTATATTCTGTTTCTGACTGCACCAGCAGCAGAGAACTCTGAGCATTCTGCATATGGTTTGGCTGGTGTGCAGACAGACAGGACTTTCTCATGTCCAACTCCTGTGACAGTTATCTTCAGGTTTTTTCCAAAGAATAAACCAATTATTTGAGCTTCTCGGCAGAGACATTACTCAGATTTCCTGTTAAGTTTCCCTTACTCAAATAACAACAACAACAATAATAATGATAATAATAATAACAGTAATAATAATAATAACAACAACAACGATACATGATAATAATACCATTATAAGTTGAAAAAATGTTTGCGATATTTATATTGCAATTTTTTAATGTTAAAATGCAGCTATGGGTCTAGAGAGGGGTTATCTCAGTTGTATTAATCAGTCCTGTACTACTTTGCAGCTGTTTATTGTGTACTAGTTCAAAGTGACTGAGGAAATCCACTTTAAAACTGAAGAAAGCCAGAGGAAAGATGGCTGCAGCACAAAACCACATATTAGCTTGTCAGGCAAAAAATTTGTCAAGGTGGCTCACAGAGGGCTGCCAGGGGCTGGAAACATTATGCATGTATATTTATACGTGTACAAGTTTATTAATTACATTAGATTGTTACCAGACAATGCTGACAGCATTTGTATATTTCTGGTCTTGTCTGAATGTTACTTTGACCTTGCAGACAATGTTTATCTATTAAATATCCATGGTCAACATCTCTGTCAGGTCTCCGTGATAAGAAAACAGGCTATAAAGCGTGTTCTTCTATTTCATTTCACTGATAATGGGTCGTGTAATGCGCTCCAGATGGTTGTGTGGTTATATCGGGTACAGTTCTGAGAAGTTTCTATGCTGCTAGTGAATAAATAATATTGCTGAGAGCCTAGAAGTGGCATGTAGAAATCACAGCTAATATGATCGGTACCTTTACCCATACTGTGGAAATTGCAGTGTTTTGCCATATTGGATATGGAAAGAAATGGCATAATGCTCATATAAATATTTGTAACCGCTGTATAACTTTATTTATGCTGGATCAATTTATTATAGAAGATTAAGAAAGATTAAAAGATTTACTACGTTGTATTTTACACACTTGTCAATCCATTCTTGTAAATAAAATTAAAAGCAAGTCTCATCAAAATGTTAAGAAAAATATTATGAAAATTGTATGGTCATACAGCTGAAACCCTAGTTTTCTTGTAGTAAATCAAAATACAGTGTATCCAGATAATAACATGGTGTTTCACAATTTTTTGTTGTTGCTGTATTGCTGTATAGCAACCATTTTATACATGGACTTTAATTAACAAATGCATTTATACACTGACTTTAATGAAAGTTGACTGTGGTCGAATCATATTTGAACTTCCAAGCTTTTAAGATGTTTGTCCTCTTTCAATTCTCTTTGCAAACCTAGTTCTTACGTTTTATTTATCTATGACTGACAAATATTTCAGAGTCTGTATACAGGCCTGCTTTTAAAACAAAAAGAAAAGCTATACTGTATTGTTAAAAATGGCAAATGGCAAAGTCTATGAGACTCACAAGTGTGGTCTTTATCCACTGTTTATGCTGATATTCTATTTTGGTTTGTTTGAAATTCCCAACATCTGTTGTGTAGGATTTGTGGAGAATACATGTGCATTCTGTTGCCCCTTAACCAAATGTGTTGATGAAACACCTGCTTAGGGAGAGAAGGTGCTTTTGAAAGCATCATCTCTTACTGACAGCCCTCAATTTTCAACTGCAACATCACTCTGTTTCTCTCCTCCACTGAATAAATATTAATGGCTTAATGGACTATTGGTAATTTTTCTAAATATTTGTGCTCAGTACATTCGGGCTGTTTAGGAACAGATAATGATACATGCCCTCATGCCCACCTCTTCACTGATTTTTTCTCCCTCTCTTTGAAATCACTGAAATTTGCTGTGGCAGGATTGGTTGTTAGCTGCTAGAAGCTTAGTTGAAAAATCTGAAAGATGAGGGTGTTCACTGATGTCTTACTTTTTCATTTAAACCCAGATGAGTGGCAGGGAACTGAGCTGTCTGCTAAATTTGTCTCACCTTAATTTGTTCTAACGCTCAGAAATTTGGAATATCATATCAGCTAGAGTTAAAGTTTCATCACCTGAAACCTTTGATTAAGTTTAAGGTGTATTAGTTTGAATTCTTTCAATTTTACGTCAATCCAAATGGTTGAATTGAGGGCCGTGGAGGTGCAGCGTCGTCAGGTAATCATCACGTAAAAGTAAAGGAACTGAAATGTTGACAGTGATGTGGAGGCTGTGACTGCAATGTCTAAGCCAGCTGCACTCGGCTCATTGAGAGCTGTCTTTTGGGCTGTATTTTGGTGGGAAGTACCACTGGGGCCCTCCCTCCCCTCCCCATCCTACTACCTCCATTAAAGCCTTCTGCTGGGAGACACAGCAGGTCGTCAGAAGTTCTAATCTTGTTCTTGTATTTCACATGTGCACGACATTCTCCCTCTATCACCCACATGGGGAAATTGAAGCCTAAGGCATAGGCTCAATTGAGGAACCTTATTACAAGTAAAAGAGCTATTAGTCTTTTGTTGAAGAAAGGGAATTATCGAAAAGCTTGTGCGTGTGATTTATGGGTATTTTTGGATTTTCTCTCTTCTCTTTTCTCTGTTTGACAATGAGTTTGTCAGACTTAATATATAAATGTTATCAGTCAGCACTAAAGTGGCTTAGTATTCACTTATGTCATCACTCATACACATTTGTGAATGATCTGCAGCAACTCAATTCAGTGCCTGTTTCAGATATTATTTTTCCTTTTTGTACACAATTCAAAGAACAAACTAAAGTTATGAAAAGTGTTCAGTAACAATTTTGTTTTTCACAAAAGTAAATATTTATTTGTTACTGGAGAGTAACAGCATTTTTGGTTTCTCATTAACACTGTCTTTCAAATAAAGGTTGATTTATACTCTATGAGGAGCCTACGCCGTAGCCTATGCCGTTGTGAGCATTTATACTTCTGTGCAGTGTGTCTGCGTCGCTCTGTAATTACATCGCCAAAACGCTAGTTTGTGGTGGGATTTCTATCCCACTTTGTTGATTTTTTTCGTGCATTACAAACGATGACATGTATAATGTTAAATAAAAAGTCAGAATTCAAGCCTTGCACAGCAATATCTAAAACAAGTTTTGCATGCAAAAGAAGGACTAGTTTCTAAACTTTGTGGGATAAACAAATGAATCTCTCAAAATAACGAGCGCTCAGTTTGCCATTTTGCCGAAAAATTTCAATGGCGACTGAAACTGAGCAGATCATGTTGGAGTTGGAGCGAATAAATGTTGAACAAGAGTTACTTTTACTGAAATTACTGCAACACAGAAAAGAGAGAAGACATCGGAAGAGATGGTGTGTACAACCATTGAACCGATTTAGGCAGAAGGAGGTTGATGCTACCAAGCAGACCAATCACAGTTGTTGCAGACTGCATTGATGTGCGTCGAAGCGACGCGTAGTTACATTTCTGGGGAGGTGCGCGTCCAGCGGCACCAGAACAAGTTTTAAAGTGGGGGGGGGGGGGGGCAAGAAAACAGGGCAAACCCACACCTGTAGGGCAGTCGGGGGCATCCTCCCCCGGGGAAAATTTTCTTAATTCTGGCAGCTAAATGCACCATTTTCCTGCAGTTTAAGACAGAAACGGAGAGCATAAAGGCAGTGGCGCTACCAGGATATCATAGCGTGTGCCACATTGCAATTACGCGACTTCTAATTTGATGCAGTCAAAACTGTCAAAACGCAGACACTGGAGCTGAAGAGCTGGAGCCTTACGAAAGCTCTCACAAACCAAATTATCATTCTGGAAAAGTAGAGAATCAAATGCAACTCCAGATCCTCCAAGTCGCGTTTAATTCTTGACTTCTCCAGATTGATACTTAGGTTTGCGAGAGCTTTTGCTTTTTTTCAGTGAGTTCAGACATTCTGTTGTACGCTAATTTAGAGATCGGTAGGTTTATTTTCTTCAGACTAGGGAGGCTGCATCATATGTAGTCGAAGTAGCCTGTGTGTGAACACAAAGGTAATGCTAA
The DNA here is from genome assembly GCF_902362185.1 of Chanos chanos. Classification (NCBI taxonomy): domain Eukaryota; kingdom Metazoa; phylum Chordata; class Actinopteri; order Gonorynchiformes; family Chanidae; genus Chanos; species Chanos chanos. The sequence continues at coordinate 33,521,417 of NC_044498.1, read as the reverse complement.
CTTGTTGAGTTTAGCAAACTGAGTGATGGGATGTTTAGGTAGGTTTGTATAGGTAAACAAATGTTACAGAATAAATGAAGACATGACAACTCTTGACTGTTTTCTATGCTAGGTATTGTTGGATTTTCTTGTGATTTTACAAGTAAACGAACCGGACCAAAAGCGCGCTTGGCCAAAAGTGAGGGGGCAAGTGCCTCCCTGCCCCCCAGCTTCCGGTGCCCCTGTGCGCGTCAGGCTACGGTGTAGGGTTTGCAGCTACATAGAGCCGTAGGTGCGGTGTAGATTCGACACAGAAGTATAAATTGGCCTTAATGGTGTATTTATGAATTCCATATGACATTATGGTGGTGCAGTGGGTAGAGCTGTTGCCTCATAGCAATAAGATCCTGGGTTTGATTCCTGGCCAGGCGGCCAGCGTCCTTTCTGTGTGGAGAAAGGCGTGTCTGCCCTGCGATAAACTGGTGACCTGTCTGGGGTGTTTGCCCGCCTTTTGCACAAGGACTGCTGGGATAGGCTCCTGTAACCCTAATTAGGATAAGTGGCTTAGAAAATGAATGTGTTGTTGTATGATTTCCCTTTAAAAACAATACTTTTGGAAACAAATTTGATTCAATAACAATAATAATTAATTAATAATTGACTACCCACAGTAAACGGCATGTGCACTGGGCAAGCTGAAGTTGTACTTTTACTGAGACTTGAATTGTTATGACCAATTTATATGAATTTTCTTTTAAAATATGAATAAATGTTTGCTGTCCCATGTCTAACAACCTTCAAAAATTCCTACTTGCTAGCATAATTCCTAACTTAATTAATGTGAGTCAGTTTTCTAATTTAGTTATGGCAACCCTTGAAAGAACAGGGTCCCTGCTGTGCTGACATCTGCCGACCAACTCTCTTAAAGAGTTGAGGCATTTCTTCTCTGCAAGTAGTTCAGAGAGAAGGATAGTGCAGCTCACACATGACTAATGAAGAGGAAATAAGATGTTCTGTGTTACAGTGTGGGGCAACAACAATTGTCAGTGAGCTCTTTACATTCTAGAAACATCTGGCAAAAAAAAAACACAACAAATCACCAACTTTTCATTAATATTTCACAAGACAAGAGACACAAAACCTAAGTTAAAAAAATTTACATTTTTCATGGACTCTCGCTCTGTCTTTTTTTTCTGTTTAGGTTATGCTCTCTTTTTCTCATTCAGTTTCACTTTGGTCTTGATTTTGATTTGATAAAGCTATTTGAACACAACTTATTGTCTGTGACTATTGAAGCCTGAAAAGATCATTGTTTCCTTGGGGCTAATCAAATGGATTCAGTAATGTGTCTTAGTACAATAGACCAAACAAAAATAGTTCTTCAATAGGTGTAATACATCCAAGGACATCATAGCTGTACACTGAGTTATGCACATAAAGAGAGTGGACTGTATAAGGTGAAATATTAACAGAGAAACTGAAAGATTCAACTAAAAGATTACACACATCCATGTTCGATATACCTCACTTGGTATATTCTTTGTACTGAGTTTTCAACAATAAGAAATTAGATGTAAACAGCTGGTAAGAAGTGGGTGGGTGGGAATAGATCCTGGATAGAGCAGGGTAGAGGTTAGGCTGGACTTGACCCTGCTTTCACGTGTGTTTAAGATGTTGTCACGCTGGTGGTGTGGTGCAGGACTCAAGTGCAAGACACGATGATGAAGGTGACAAAAGGAGGACTTCACTCACAAACTGAAGATAAAAATACAGGTGCAAAACAGGAACAAAAACCGATAACAAAAGGTGCAGCGAAACAGTGTGTTCAAAACGCAAACGCAAACACAAACAACAATAGACAAAGGACAAGGCAAACACAAGGGCTTAAATACAGAGGGAGAACTAAACAGGGCAAAACAGGATTGGTACAAATTAACGAGGTTAATAAACGAGACAAACAGGAACAGGTGAGGGGCGGAGACAGACACAGAACAGGAGCACAAAGACAGAACAAAATAAGAGTCCAAAATGGAGGTGCAGGCTGTGACAGATGTAAAGATGAATGCTATCAGTGAAGGTAACATGTGTGCTTTTTTGTTAGACTGGTCTTAAGAAGCTTCTTGTCTTGGTATAGGAAAAAAAAAACAAGAATTGCAAGATATTGGTAGGTAGAGAAAATAAAAGTTACATTTTAAATCGCACTGTTTCAATTCAATTTAGTTTGATTTAGTACAGTTCAGTTCAGTACAGGTCAACTGCATTTGTTTAGAGCTTTTTACAATGGACATTGTCACAAGGCAACTTTGTGAAAACCAACCCTGAGACCCCTAGTGTGCAAGCCCAAGGTGACAGTGACAAGAAACCTTTAAAAAAAAAAAGAAAAAAAGAATTGAAATAGTTAACCATCCTTTTAAGACTGTTTGCATACAAGGTTAAGTCAGCCTATTTTAGGAAACAAGGCGATAAAAAAATGTGAAAGATGTGAGATCCATTCCAAGAGCATTGGTTTGTCATGCAAGAGCAGACACAATGTTTATCAAAGGAGATTTCAGCGAGGGTTATCTCAAAAAGAGATTAATTTACCCAGTAAGTCCAAAAGTCATTCACCACCACTTCACTAATACTACTAAAAGTACTACTTACAGTACTCCTTTTCACTGTCCCTTTTTATGTTTCTCATAACAGTGAAGGTCAAATGCAGTGATTCAATAGACATAGCCTGAAAAGAGCATTTTACTGAGGTGATTCTTTTTATTATTTTTTTTCTCTGGAAATCCCTGTGAAGATGCAGTCATTGTCCAGCTATTTTGTGACATTGAAGGGTGCATTTCAATGTAAGTATTGTTATCAAAGACAGAAATTTGGACATTTTATCAATATTTCATCATTTTGATAGAGTGCCCCCCAGGGACCAATGCACTCTCTAGATGTGTGACTATGACAATATTTTTTAAATAAAATGGGTAAATATTGTAAGCAGGAAGTAGATAACAGAACAATGTCTAGCGTGTTACCTAGTGAAACTTTGAGATAATATAACAAACCATTTACAACTCCTCCCATAGGGAACAGAGACCTACTGTCCTCCTCATGGTTGGTGAGGTTGGTACTGAACAGTATAGACCACAAGTATTGGTTTCAACTAAACTTCAAAGACAACAGAGTGAATATGCATGCAGGTAAAACCCATGACTTTGCTAAGCTTCAGAATCAACAGATTTCTATTAAAAAGAAAGCTTCTAATCACAAAACTGGTCGGCTTTATTATTGCTGTTTGTGCTTTATCATCATTAAATCAGATATAGGTGCTTTTATCCTCTTTATCTTCCTTCAGATCAAATAACACGAGCTGCCAAACCTCTGGAGAACACGCGACCTCCACTGGTAGCGTCCGTTCTCTACAGTCCACTGGGGGCTTTACAGAGCAAGTTATAGCCAAGTATAATCAGCAGATGCTGGAAACAAACAGACAGTTTACTCACAGCTTCAAAAACAGAAGTTCTCTACACTGGTGCAAATTTAGGGTTAGGATTTTGTATCATAATATCATATATCACAATATCATATGTAGAGCCCGACTGATAAATCGTGTGCTGATATTATCGGCCGATATGAGCTAATTGCAGATAAATCGGTATCAGCGTTTATAACGGGCGATAAATGACAGTTAAAAAAGAAACGGAGAGATGGAAGATGGATCCTTCAACCATGTTATGACATTCATGTCAGCCATACCTGGTTTCCTGCAGTAACGTGAGAACCAGTACCATCAGTCCAACATCAAAATTACATTAGAAGGTTTATTTATGAAACAGTAAGGCAGTTGTAGTTAGTAAACAAACAACGGTCATATTATTTCTCCCATGTCACTTCTAAAAATTCTCTGGCAACATCACTTGCAGCAGCTTATAACGCTGTCCATTGCTAGATTAGGTTACCCTCAAAGCTAGCTAATGCTATGTTTATCAGTGGAAGACCGCTAACATCAATGAGCAGTTAAATTATAGCGTTTAACTTGCATTTCTGTAGTTACAGTTGGTGTGTTGGAAATTATTAAACCAGAGGGGACGCGTAAATAAACGTGAGCTGAACAAGTATCTAACATGGCTTGGTAGTCAAACAAAGTTAAAATCAAGCTCAGTGGTTCTCAATCCTGCATCTGGGGGACCCCTGCTCTGCATATCTTCTATCTATCTTTAGTCCAAACACACCTGATTTGTATGATTAACATGCTCTTGATTAAATCAGGTGTGTTCAGCCAATCAAAAGTGCCACTGATGATTTCAGTCAGGTAGGTAGAGCAGGGAAAGATGGAAAACTTGCAGAGCAGGGGTCCCCCAGGAACAGGATTGAGAACCACTGATTAGCTTCTCTTTCAAACGTGTAGTGTGAAATCCCAAAGTTGCAAGTCCTTGCTGCAGACAGTCATGTAGTACTAGAAGCATTCAACAGCAGCATTTACTCTAGGTCACTTCATCAGTTTACTGCATTATTTATCAGAACTTTCATATATTTTGTTGTACTTTTGTTCAAAGTACTATTTATGACAATAAAACAAGTTTATTTTTAAACTGCATTATGTCATGTTATCTTGGTGAGGACTCTTAAATAACTACACATAACAAATGTTAGGGAAAACCTATGTTATGTATTTCTGGGAAAAGAGAGAGTGAGAGAGAGAGAGAAAGAGAGAGAGAGAGAGAGAGAGAGAGAGAGAGAGAAAATTGGCCAATATATCATTATCAGATTTTTAAATCCTCAAATATCAAAATCGGTATCGGTCTTAAAAATCCTATATCAGTCAGACTCGAATCATATATTTGGTATCAGGAAAACAATGGCTCTGTTTTCTTTTCTTAGTTCTCTACTCTTCATTCATCAATTCAGATGTCAGTCAGCTCTGTAGTTTAGGTCTAATTCTCACTGTTCTGCTCTCTTTAGTGGCATGAAATAATGATTAACTCTTTTTTGTGAGATTTCTTGAGAGGTTTGGGTTCACAGTGGCGCAGTAATTTCAGGCAAGTTCACATGAGTCAGTCAAACTACTTTTAGTTGATTTATTGTACAGTGATGAAATAGCGTGGTTGTTGAAATATGTAGTTAGCAAACTATTTATCAATTTTTACAACCATTTGTGGTGGATAAATCAGATGAAAGACATCAAGTTCAAGACTGTGTGTTGGCTCTTGAGTAGTAGCATCCCGAGAGGGCAAATTTGATTTTTAAGATGTTTAAAGAGAACAAGTAGAATACTCCTTAGGCCCTCATTTATTTTGACAGTTGAAACTGATGAAAACCATTTCAGAGTTTGAAATACAATATTTAGTTAAAGTGAAGCTGTTATTTCCAGTGCAAAGTTCTATTCTCAGAGTAATTCTATAAACTGTTAAATATCAGTCAAAACATGAGGAGAGTCGTCCTTTAGAGACACCCCAAATTTCCAGTGTGATGCCTCTTTCATCACCACGATGCTCCCAGCCTTTAATTATGACCAGAAATGAAATGTTAATTCAAAGTGTTGGGGAGATGTCTTTCCTCATCATTCTGTAGAACATAAAAGAAGGTTTATGATCCCAGCATTTCCATCCACGTTCTGACGTTTTCTTTCTGCTAAATCAAATTCACATTATCATTCGTTGTCAGTCTCTCAGTGCCTGATTCTCAGCTAAGTATGGCTTCTTTTGTACTGGTATGAGAAAGAAAGGGAGAGAGAGAGAGAGGGAGGGAGAGAGAAAGAGAGAGAGAGGCTAAAACAAATCATTTGCTGTAATCCTGAGAACAGAAAGGATATATTTTTTGTATTCATGCGTAACCATAGTCCACATATCCGAGCAAACTGTGTGTTTAGGAATGTGTGTGGAATAGATACCATATTTGAAATCCAGGCTTTTAAAGCAAGATGAGCATGTCTTATTTAAATTTTTTGTCCAGACACATCAACCAGAACAGAAACCCAGAAAAATAAACTCTTCAGATTATTATTAACCAGTGATGTGTCGTTGTTAGATCTGATTGCAGTGGGAAACCATGTGGACTGGTTCAGTTCCAGTGCTGTGAAGCTTAGCGGAGTTTTACAGGGCTTACAGTGCAGACGCTTGACATTACTCAGATAAAGCGGCTCTCCTACACATTACAAGTGCCTCAAAGACAACAGGGCAGGTATATTCACATTGTATTTGAGTCTGAAACTGAACTCAAATTATAGAGAGAATTATTGGTCTCATATTTCTCATATTTCTGGCAAATGTGTCCATGATTTGTTTATTTTTAGAAGTAATATGTTCTCTAAAGTACACTGTAGCCTAGATTTAACTGATTTAATTATGTAAAAGTACTCATCACAACATAACAACAGGCATATCATCAAGTTTATGAGGATCTAATTATTTTTTGTGATTTTATAACTTATTATTTGTGATTTTATAGCAGTTTTAATTAAGACAAAAACAACCAGCCAAATTCACAGTATGTTTCAATGAATAAATTACTTTCGTGTATTGTCTCACCACTTTATTTACTTAGACCCATGGCTGAGAGAACTTTTTTTCAAACACCGTGTGCCATATGTAGGAAAACAGTGGTGTTTATATTGCATGAAACCCCTGGGACAGCCTCTTCTTTCTAAACTATGTGTGTGAACCAATTCAGTTTGACTGCAGCAGGAAATGCAAGATGCATTCACAGGGCTGAAAAACCACTTAACTGTTAGTGAAGCTAACTCAAGGCTATGTTGTCTCATAGCTGCAAAAAGCTTCAAGCCAGAGGTCCAGATGAACAGCATGTGTTTTGTGCATACAGCTTGTTGATGTGCAAAGTTAAAATAAGTGAATCTAACCTGCAGTGGTTAGAAGCAGCTTGATTTTTCTCTGAATTTGAGTTTCACCAAAGGAGGAGAATAATAAGCTTCCTTCTCCAGCAGAGCACTCCAGCTTCTCTCTCTCTCTCTCTCTCTCTCTCTCTCTCTTCTCCTCATACAGTGCTCTCTCCTGTATTGTTCTAGAGTGGCGTAGCTTCATAATTCTGAATTCTGCTGGGCATTAATTTACCTGTGGCAGGCTGCATGCCCCTGAGAAAGCCATTTGACAGCTTCATTTCTTGACTCCTTAATGTGTTGTGGCTGTTCAGTTTTGACGCAATTCTCAAAAGCACCATAAAATTTGTCAAGCAAAAAATATCACCATTTTAGTTCGTATCTGCTTTGCTAACAAGTCGGGTTTAGCACTCAGTGGATTTGACGGCATGCATATGTGACACAACATAAGCAGTCAAAAATCTGCGGTTACTTTAATTAGACATTTAGCAGCACGTAAAATCAAGAAAACAAACAGCCCCATGCGTGCAGCTTCAATCTTACCTCAACCAACGTCTCACCTAAATGAAAAACAGTAATAACAGTGAAAATTATAACAGTTATCAGAGCCAGAGCACTCATCTGCTTTATGTGTTTGCATTTGTCAGAATATTCAAAACAGAAAAATCAAGCAACTCTTTAACACAAGCTAAAAAAACATATTTGGCCTTAAATCATATTTCGTTTGATAAATTTATGTATACCATGACACAATATCACAAAATGTTTCAAAATATCTTTCAATGAAATAATTAATTTGTATTTTTTAAAAGTTATCAGTTTACTTTGGCAATAGTTAATCCAATTATTTTTTTGTGAATGATAAGCAGGCCTCTATTGTAGGGCTTAATAGTGCTTGACTGAACCAAGAGATTCTTACTCCTTTGTTTGATTAGCTGATGGTGGCGATAAGGCTGGAAGTGTAATCACCTTCTTATTGTTAGTTAGAACTGAGAAGGTATTTGTGAGTTAAAGTTTGAAAGTTAAAATGCTGATGAATACATTCTTGCACATTATAAAGAGATCTGACAACTGAACAGCTGAAATGAAACATTTCTAAGGTCTAGAATCAGAGTTCTAAACACACTCCACTTTCTCTCTCTCTCTCTCTCTCTCTCTCTCTCTCTCTCTCTCTCTCTCTCTCTCCCTCTCTGTTCCAGAAATTGAGAAGTATGAAGGGGATGAACAGAGAAAAAACGGAGAAGTGAAGAAATACCTTGATGTCATAAGTAATAAAAACATAAAGCTATCAGAGAGAGTGCTCATCCCGGTTCAGCAGTACCCTAAGGTAAGACGACAGTTCTGTGATGTTACCGTAATTAAATGTTAAAGTAGCCTAACGATTGGCCAAATGAATTTGAATGATTGATTTAACAACTCTGCCGGAGTTATGTGCACAGGGGTCAAGAACAAAGACACCAGCAAGTTTCAGATGGCTTGGAGGTACTTCAGGACCTCAGACCACAGAGGATTCTATGTTCTCTGTCTCATTAACTTTTAGAATGTATTTAACCATCATACAGATATTTAATACCTAATGGAACACTGTATTTCTTGTAATGATCAAATCATATCTGAATCTAACAGCATAAAACAGGAAGGTGTCAGCTTCTAAAACAGCAGACCAATTCATTTTAATCTGCAGGTTACATTTTTTTTTATTTATTTATTTTGTTTGTTTGTTTTACAATCTTTCAGCAATCTTTCTCTTTTATAACTCTGTGAAACATTTGTATAGCACGTCTGTCTCTCCCTTAGTGAACATTAGTTTATTGAATGACACTTTATTATCAAGGAATGATTTCTTTGCTTTCTTCGTTTCCTCAGCTGCCTCCCACAGTATCAGTTTTCTAGTATGACTGCAACTGTACATTAAATTATCTGTGTCTAGAACTAAAGAGGCAGAAAATCATTTCATCTACCAACAATATCAATTTTGTGTCCTGTTATTGTTTGTTACTCCACAAAGCTTCTAGGGGAGTACCCCATGTGGCTGAATATTTCTGCTTCTATTTGTATTTGTTATGTGGTTCAGTTTTATTCATGGACAACAGCTGAGACCAAGAGACTGGCTATTAATCATATCACTTTGGCTGCTTATGCACAAGAGTGCAATATATACACAGGTCCAAAGAGTACAGAGAAGCTGTAAGTAAATAAAAACAGGTTTCAGACCACCGCAGCACCAGCTTTCAAACCGAGAAGACCTGTCTGTTTGTTTTTCAGACTGATTACATCAGTTCGATTTTATGTACAAGAGGATAGTTAGGACTGAGCTCTAAGTGTTCTGAAAAATATTTGCATCAAAGCATCCATGAGTGGTATTCACTGTCCATGTTTACAAAGACTGTCTTAGGCTGTGGCCTACTTTCCAGCTACCTCACAGATAAAGTAGTGATTTGTTAGAGTTATTCTTCTTGCATATTTACTCAGAGTTGACAACCTAAGCCTACTCGGCACTCTTCTCTTTTCATCAAAAAAAAAGATTTTTGAGTTATGCCCATCTGACTGTCTCTCATGTAAGAACCACACAGTTACGTGAATAAGTATAAGCTGAAATACTTATTTATCTCTACTGTGTTTAAATACCAATAAAAATAGTGTTGTTTACATCACATGTTTAATAATTTACAACTACATTGATAGCACGCTTCAAAAATTCATTTTGTTGTCTTGTAAAATGTACAGAATAAAAAAGGACTAATTTCCTTTGATGGGCTCTCTGAATGGACCGTGAAGATACAGATGCAGAGATGTGTAATAGCAGAGGGTAGGATATAAAGTTTTGTAGGAATTATTTTGAAAGAACAGTGTATTTTTGCTCATTCCCTGATAATTGGAACCAAGAGAGACAAGAGCTGGCATTGTCCATGTATGGAAAACACTTCAGCATACTCTAATTCTGCACACACACACACACACACACACACACACACACACACTGGCTAATCGTCTCAATCTGTAAGTCCATTTGAAAGGTCATCGTTATTCATTGTCTTTGATCATATATCAGATAACAGATAATAATAGATGATGTTTGATAGACATATAGATAATGGATAAATATATAGAAGCCGTTTGGTGTGAGCAGAGGAGACTTAAAGTATGTCTGAGCCATCCTCTGGATGCTTGAAGGACTATGGTTGGTGTTGCTTCACTTTAGATATCAGCATGAACACAGCTGAAGACATGCAAGGCTGGGTAGAGATATCAGTTTCCTGTCAAGATTATCGCTCGACTCACCCAAAGAATTATCTCTGAGATTGTAATTAATTCATGTGGGGGATTTTTCTGTTTCCAAGTTGTTTAAAGAAAACCAACTTAGGAATTCTCCCAGGAAGTGCGTCTCTGCAGTGACTTCTACCTGGACTAAATATCTTTGATGTTCACATTAAAGCAGGCAGACTTTTTTTTTTTTTTAACAAGTTTCATGTATTTGTGTAAAGTAGTGCAGAGCGTTTGGTAGTGCAAACCATTTCGTAATGCCAACTGATTGGTAGTGCATTCTGGTTGATGGAGCAGTCCATTTGGTGGCACAGACTAGTGGTGCAGACTGTTTGCTAGTGTAGACTATTTGGTAGAGTAGACTGTTTGGTAGTGCATTCTCGCTGATGATGCAGACCGTTTGATATGGCTCATTTGAAACTCACTGATATTGGGCCGTTCCATATGCCTTTTTTCAGCGCATTTCTGTTTTTGTTTTTGTTTTTTTTCCCCTTTGTTTCTGTTGTGTAACTGTCATGCTTAAGAGACTTTTGAAATGTCTAGAACATCTCCTGCGAGATACAAATTTATTACCTCTTTTCTAATTGAGTCTTCATTATCATCTAAACTTGAGATGCGTTTTGATTAGAGTAAAGCAGTATTTTAACATATCAAGATTAAAAGAGTTTTTAATTGCCTGTTTTACAGACTGCTTTAGTAAAGCATTCACACATATCTTAATTCAGTCAAGTATTACAAAGGCCTCAAGAGAAAACCTAAAGCACCAGTGGCTGTGGATGAAATAGGAGGAAGCATTGAAAGAAAAGACTCAGAAAGGGGAGCCCATCCTTCTCCAGCCAGCACTGTGATTGTTTATAGTCTCTAGACTATTAAATGAAATGACAGCATTTAACAATTTCAGAGAAATGACATAGAAGACTAGGGATAACATGATGTCTTAGGACACTGTGAAGTCAGTTGAGGTTGGTGTTTGTAAAGAGTATCTCAGTGGGAGTTCAGTCAAAGGAGAGGTTGAGGAAGAGGGATGGTGGTGTGGGGATCTGGTTGGCAGGCAGGTGGAGAGGTTGGCAGGTACGCAATATCTTTTAGCTGGCCAAATCTCTCAAGTGGAATGTCTGCTTTCTGCTGGCTAGAGAGATTATTTTCTGAAATACACATTCTCTCTGAAGTTATGATACCAAAGCAGTTCAAAGAGAAAAAAACAAAATAGGCTTTTCAGATACAAGTGTGAGACACGAATGAGATAGAGTTCATTTATAATAGTAATGATAACATGTTCTGTGCCAGTGAACTTCAAAAATGGATGTTGTGTTCAAATAGCAGTCTCAAAAATGGCTTGGACATTTTGATTTCTTTAATTTTCTATGAAAGGAGTCCTCCAAATTATTGACTTTAAAGTCAGCCTTGAAATTGTTGATGTAAAATTACCACTTGTCAAAGTAAATATTTCAGGGCTGGAAGAATATTTCTGGGTAGTTCTGTATTTCTTGGTCAGTTGATATTGGATGATTATTAGAGGGTGTTCAACCACAAATTTAAAACAAGCTTATTGGACATCACTAATATGAAGTTTACACATTATCAAGCAAATGCTACTGTGTGTTTTCATTAGCTGTTAGTACATTTTGACATCCCATACTAAAATATTGAAAACCTTGAAGAAAAAAAGTGGAACTATTGGAGAGGAATGAGCAGTGACACCTTTGAACTGGACACCAGATGAGACTATGATGCCTTTATGGTTATGTAGCCTACATCATTGGTGCTTTCAGAATCTGAAGAAGAATGCTAATCTTACAAATATCTACACATAAAAACCCAACAATAAATATCTACATTCAGTTTTACAGTGATTGTATTTTTGTTTTGTGCTGGTCCTGTGGCTCTTGTCAGTAGCCAGTTTCTGCCAGGAAGCTGATCTTCCAGCAAGATGATATTGCTCTGTATACTTCAAGGTCACCCAATAAATGGCTAACTGGCCAGAAAATCAGGGATGATGGAAAGGCTGTCTCAGTCTCCAGACTCAATCAAAAATCAGAAGTTCAAATTGAAGAGAGCAGTGTTAGTGGAAAAATCTAAAGAATCTCGAAAAGTTGGAGGAACAGAAGAATGATCAAAGATTCACCCAAATACATTAAATACCTTGAAACCAATGTTTTCCTTGAAATGTGGCTGAAATACTGAAAACAGGAGTAGAAAATTGTTACTCTATTTAAAAAAATGAATTTATATTTTCAGAAAGCTCACTGTGGTTGATTGCTTTATATTGTTGTTGAAGTGACAACCTCTATATGTTTATAAGGTTTTTTGTTGTTTGTTTGTTTTGGTTTGGGTTTTTTTGGCAGACAGTCCTATTTGTTCGTTGTTATCAAAAATTGGAATGGTTTTGGAGGCTACTGTACTATTAGCGTACTGCTGGTGCAATGGATACTATTTGGTATTGTGCGAAATAGTTTGGCTTGTGTTGTTTCATCACTGGTGTGGTATCTAACAGTATTTACAATATATCCTCAGTGCTGACACTTTCCTTGATGCTGAGATAGAAAGCAGGAGACTATCACAGATTGAAGGCAGTCCAAGAAATGAATGAGAATGCCAGCATTGCTATCTAGTAATGTCAAAGATGTGGTTGCTATGGAAACTCATACATTAAGATTTAGTAGAGGGATTGGAGTCATCCATCATGGAGAATTTTTGCAAGTCGTGGTGTTTCGGTGAAATTGTTTTATGTGTCTGTGGTCTTTTATTTTTCCTAAAGAGATGAAGTGCTTTTGATCAAAGACATTAGTAATGATCAGGGATATGTGACGGGGAACTCTGGGTAATCCACTTTTTAATATCTGATCTTTTATTTGTGTCCTGGTTTGTTGAACAAATGCCCTGCTGCTCGAAGTGATGTAGTGCTGTAATTAAGAATGAGTCCCCGTCTCCTGGGTGAATCTGTCCCTAAGGAGAGAGAGAACATTGGCAGCTCAGCAGAAATTGTCAAACTTTTGGTGTATGGCTTTGTTATGGTCTCAAACTGAGCAGAGATCGTATAGGAGTAAAGAAAATTATTCTAATGGGACTGGGTATTAAACTGATAAACAGGTGTCTAGCAACAATAACAAAAAGAAAAAAAAAATCAGCATTCTGCCAATGCTTTAAATCATGACAAATTTGTGACTGCGTGAACCTTACAGAAGTAAACATATCTAAAACCATGGCAGAATGGATTGAGGAGTGAGTTAAGCTTTTATCTGCTCTTGGCAAGTCATCAAAAGTTTCCTTATGATCCTCAGCAGGATCAGACTTATGTTTGCGCTCTGCAATGACCCCTTTAGTGTTTTGTCATGTAGTTTTTTTGTCATGTAGTGTTTTCTTATAAAAGCTCTAGGCACAAGGGCTTGATAGGTCTGGTTAGAAATAGTCCAGATCCTCACTGAACATCTCAGGAGATGTAAGATTTACCCCTCGGCATAACAAAAAAGGGGACCAAGTATAAGAAGAAGTATAATATTTATGTGTGTTTCAGATCTTAAAGCTGTGATGGTAATATTGTAGTCTTATTGGTGCAACCAGGACCAGATGTGTAGTGTGGAAGTCAGGCATAGAGAAGATATGACAACACACAATGTCCTCATATTCTGCACTGCCCTACCTAGCTTTCATTCTTTACTGTTTTCCTGAGTAAGCATTATTTTTCACGATCCCTGTGAGGCAGTCTATTCCTCTAGTGGGCCGTTTTCATTTTTTTTTTTTCACAACCTTCTTTTGATTCCTTCCTTTTGGCTGGTCTTATGTCAGTTTAGAGTTAGCCTAGATGGGAAGAAAAATGCCACTATGATGAATGATGAGAATTACCACGCACAAATTCTCCATACACAACCCCCACTTACCATAAAGCTGGCTAGCTTCCCTTATTTGCTTCTTCATGCCATCTGCTTTCTTAATAAGACAAGACTCAGTTGATACATAAACTCACCCAGCACCTCAGAATGTGTGTTTTTAATCTTTTAAAGATTGAAGAGTGTCTTTTTTTTATTTACAATTTCAGATTCCAAGAAGTTATTTTTGTTACCTTTTCAAATTAGTATTAATGTAGACAGGAGCACATCCTGTATTTTAAAATAAGATTATACTTGTTACATGTGATGCACTGGAGAGTTTTCGGTTCGACTTTGTATACTGACATATTGCATAGAGTTTGATGTGTGTCAGTGGTTAAGATTTTGCCAGCTGAAAACTTTTCAGACAGCTACCTGTTATCATGCTATATACATTCTTACTAACACAGTGTGTTTGCTAGAGCTCCTACCATTTCTTTTTTTTAAAGTATTACAGGCTTGTCTTGAAATAGTTCTAGTTTAGTTCAGCTAAAACAGTTATAGAATTGAGAGGACACATGAAGGATTTGTACCTGTTTTGTACCTCTTCAGATACGTGGGGGAAACATATTAAATATAGAACATATAAAGGATAGCTATAAAACCGCAGTTCAGCCATGGAGAAAAAAAGATTTTTAAATTGTTTATTGATCCAGCAATAGATTTCAGGTGAGATGGTGTGTTTCCTGATTGCAGACAGATTCAGCGTGTCTGTGTGAAGCTTGAGGTGGAGACAGAGCGGGGGAAGACAGATGAGAGATTTATAGAGCCTTTTGACAGAATCAGCTTAGTTTCTTAAATTGAACTTAAATAAACTTTCATTTCTGCTATATATATACAGGTATATATATAATAGATACCTCTTACAGCAGTATTAAAACCCAAACCTCTAAACGTACCTCTAAAGAGTATTAAAACCCAAACCTCTAAACATGTCTTGGTAATTTCATTTGGGATTTTTCAACCAAATACATTTTTTTTTTTTGCAGACAAACTGTAGAGACTTTTTTCTGCTAGAGTAGGCATGCTACTGATAAATGCAACAAAACTTCACGTTGATTTGCAGATGCTGTTTTTTTTTTTTCGTTCTTTTTCTTTTAGAAGCAGGGACATGTTTCCTGACCTTCAGACGGAGGTTCAGACAGGTCTTATGCTTAGAATAATCCCATTGTTGTCCAGCCCAATAAACTCCTGGTCCCAGAACAGTTGCAGCCTTGCAGAAGGTGTTTTACATAGATAAGCCTGTAGAGAAGAACCCGACTGTATACAGAGAAAAATTGTTTAGCAGTTGTAAGAGTTGTCTTCTCTGAGCATTAGAAGAAAACAGTTGGTTTATTTGATTGTAAAGAGAAGCGCAGATGAAGCACTTATCTCGTAGCTTGTTTATGTAGTTCTAAGTGTTTATCTGAAGAGAAATTCAGACATTTTTGGTGGGCTTTTTTTTTTGTTTCCTAGAGCATAACCAAACGTTATCAGTTTGTCAGCCTGTGGCAAAAATCTTACCCACCAAACATTTGGAGACTGAAAAAAAAATCCATGAATGTCATTGTCGTGGAGGGTAAACACTCTCATGCAAATGTGTAAAATCTGTATTTAATGTGATGAGTCATGTTTTAATCAACAGACGGTCTTCTTTAGAAAGCCTGGCAAATAAGGGGGGAGTTGGTTTCTCATCTGAATGAGTAATAGGTCTCATAACTGGCCCATCTCTCAGTGCAGAGGTAGTCTGAATGTCCTGTTTGTTTACACCACGTCTGTAGTGCTTGCCCTCCAGTGTCAAAGCTCAGGGTGTTAGGCACTGCAGGGAATCCATCACCCCCTTTTCTCTCATAAAAGTATGATTCAGCCACGGAGACGTAGATTACAAAAACTTCTCAATAGCTTCTCAGTTTTTTAACTTGTTTTGGTGTTATAAACCTCAGTTTAACCCTGCATTATGTTTGTTGCAAAAAAGGTGCACATCTGTACAATTTTGACCCTAATTCTAACAATAACCATTAATTGTTAAATGTAAATGATAAATCATACAGTAAATCATTTGCGATACAACTGCTTGCAATTTTACCTTTACCCTTTGGGATTTATATTTATATTCATGTTTATATATAAACATGTGTCACATTTTTACCTGTTGAGCTGTGTCACATTTTTACCTGTTGAACTGCAAAAACGCTATTCTCAGAGTCTTGGCTCACAGTGTTTGTCATTTCATGAAAATGATGGCACCATTCTGCTGAGCTACTCTACTCTGATTTCAAAGCATGTCAGTCTAGTTCAAGCCAAAGACTCTGTGTGTGTGTGTGTGTGTGTGTGTGTGTGTGTGTGTGTGTGTGTTTGTGTCTGTGTGTGCGTGCGCGCATGTGTGTATTTGTGTGTGGGTGCGTGTGTGTGTGTTTTGCATTAATTGGATGATTCTGCAGCCTGCATACACTTGTCACTGGAACTTAGGCAGAAGGACCAAATCAAATTCTTGTGTCGCTATTAATCAGTCTGCAGAAAGTCTGAGAGTTTGTCCAGCTCATTTAAAGTTAGGGCTGAAATCAAGATTGTGCACCCTGTCTACTCAGAGACCCTGCCATGTGGAGCCATTAGCTTGCGTCTATCCAAGTCTCACAGTCTCTCTGTAGCCTCTACTTACTGCCATGCCATTCTGTTACTGTTTGAGCTTTTTCACTGCTAATGCCTGTGTCCTCTAACACACAGAAGCGAAGTCATCTTTCATGGACATTACAGCCTAGTATGCTGCTCACAGCTATAATCTTTCCATCAGTTGTAGACTGGGGCTCCCTGGCAGTCCTGCTGGCTGCATTGGCAGTGGAAGCCCTGCCCCATCTGTGCTTTTCATCAGCTCACACAGCCAATGGCAAGGCAACGAAACTTTGTCCTCCACCCCAAAATAGACAGAAAAATATTCAATGACCTTTTTTTGTTTTGGTTGATTACATTACACATTTATGGCAAATGTCTTGACCTCTTTGAAGCGATTATGAAAATATACAGAATGTCTGTGAAGATATTGGATTTCTGAAGCTGCATTACAAAGAACAGGGAATGCCTAAGGCCAAATATATTCAGTTGCTATAGTTATGGTGCAATGAGTTGGTGACTAGATAAGCAGTTGCTGGATAGTCAGGAGCCTTGAGAAGAGCATTAAGGACGAAATGAGCTTGTAGTATTGCTAATGTAGTATAGCATGTATGCCCTGCCATCAAATCAAAGGGTGTTTGTAAATGACACATAAGCCGGATAAAACCTCCACAAAATGAATAGAAATGCAGTAACTGTATAATTTAAATAAGCATTTTCCAGTGCAAAGTAGGTGAAAGAATTTCAGTTCAACAGATTAGGGTGAAATTCATGATGGTAAACATTTATAATATAAATAGATGTCGACCTTAATAAGCTTTAGGCCACATTTTACTGGCATATGAAGAAAACAAAAAACAGAAATGCATTTGTTGAGACAGAGAATGGAAATCATCCAAAAATAAATTACTACGTTATTAAGTTTTCATATAAGAAACATGTCTCTGCCTCCCTTGACAAAAGGATATGTAAAATAAGGTTCTCCAATGTGGCATACACAACTGCAAAGGTGTTGTTTGCGTGAATTCAACTGAGACTCACAGAGATAGAGAAGAGCGAACTAGAACAGCCATCTTGGGAACATACATTCTGAACTAAAATCTTTGCCATTTTAATTCAAATGACAGGCACAGTGTTTTAAAAGTACATTTTCCACTGGTGTTTGAAATCTCATGCAGGTCTTCAGCTTTTTCCCTGACGTTTTCATCAATTTCATTCAGTCATTCATTCACCCATTCATTCATTCATTCATTCATTCATAACATTTCTGATCGTTTTTCATGACTTTGTGGAATCTGAAAATGAAGTTCATAAATGTGATGAAAGAAAACGTAAGAGCAAATGTTGACATGTGTATGATATATCTTAGGTGGAACGTTGGCCCTTTGGAAATGACCCTGGCTGAATGAACCATCCCCTTGTAAATGGATTCTAATGTGTTTCTTATGGGCCTGAGTATGGTGATAATGGAGAACTGTGTGGTCAGTGGGTGACCCCTGCATGCATTGACAGAAAAATCAATGCTGTCTTCGTCACACTCCATCCAAGACAGAAGGACCCTGTCACCAAGATTCCAATATTAAAAGTCATTTGTTCAGTCAGGCGGAGATACTCAAAAACAGGGGACCCAGAACAAAGAAGCGCTGCCTGACCGTGTCTAAATGGCTTTCCATCCTGATTATTCACAAAATGAAAAGTAGTTTGCACTCGCTCCTCACACTCTCTACTATAACATAGTATTTTTATTTATTTATTTATTTATTTATTTGTGAAAAGCATTGATTCATCGGAAGGCGCAAACTTTCTATGTGTAATACCTGTATGTGAATCACGCAAGCTTTCTCCATCTTATCGCTCTCTGCTTGTATAGACACACACACTCAGGCACAGTATCATGGACATCAGATGAATCACATCCAAAGTGTCAATCTTACATTAGAAACTCAACATGCCTGACATCCACAGACCTGTCAGTGTTGGGGACTGCGGGGAGCGGCTTGCATCATTTCAAACCTCATTTAACACTGAACCGTGCCCCCTAATAAAGCCCAAATTGCCCACCATGGAGTCACAGAGTGACTCCAGACATTCATTAGCTTAATGAAAACAGGCCACTCCACTGGTGCCGCCCAGCGAGGGCCTTCGCGCCGCAGCCGAAGCCACCATCTGCTCAAGGGCTTAGAGCCAGCTGTAGGATATTCCTGTCATATCCACCCTGCAGGAGCAGAAATAAACAGCACCATGGCCTCAAGCTCAAGTACTCAGAGACGATGCACATCAACACACTGCAGCTGCACTGCTTCCACACCACGCTTTACTTTTTTATGAAATCCTGCTGGTTCTTATTGCCGTGTCTCTTTTTTTTTCTTTTACCCCGAGAAACATGGTAAACACACTGCACAATATGCATTATTCCACAGCTGGTTAAAATTCTGCAGAAGAGCATTTTGTGTTAAGGCAATTCTAGGCATAGCCTATGTCAGGCAAAATATGTCAACATGTGTAAGAGCTAACTGTTGTGCTCCACTTCTAATGCATTCACTGACCTTCATAAACATTTGAAGGATGCACACTAAAGCTTTGGCTCAATCTATGGTTCAGTCAACCAGAAATCCAAAATGAGAAAAAAGAAAAACATGGAAAAACCGCCCATACATATGTCCATATATAAAACATGGGTGACCAAGGATGTTACATGTAAGAGCTGTAATACTAATATGGCAGAACAGAGACAAAGAAAAAGATTGTATACTGGTCCAGCAGTTTTGAATAGGCACTGGCTCACTTTTAGTCTGAAATGTTAGTTGTTGCCTGAGGGTATTCAGTAGATTGCTCATCACCTGGATAGTATTACCGGAATTCCCTTTGGAAGAAAACTCATCTTGTTACACCCAATCCAAGCACAGACTTCTGGACCAGTCTGTGGATTTCTACTTGCACCGTGTTCAGATGAGGGACACCTCAGTGACTCGGAAGATTGATGAGAAACATGACTGACAAGGGTGGATCTTTACAAAGCAGTTCTCTGACAGAGTTGAAATCTGTTAAAGAGTTAAGGATGAACAGTTTTCATAAATAATAGAAAATCTAAAGGAACAAAGACAATAGTTGAAGAGCTACAAAGCATTTAATTATTTAGTATATTTGCGATTGAAATTCTGAACGTTTAGTGGCCATGATGTTTTTTTTTTTTTCCCTTAAACATGTTAATTTATTTGTGGGACTGTAGCTGGTTTCCTTCACAATGGAAAAAAAAGCATAATTTGACTGTTATTCATTCACATTTTTGGTAAGAGAACTGTCAAGAGCCTTGCCGTTTGAGAGGCCGATAAAATTGCCTTTCCTTCCTTCCATTACAGTTTAATTTTGTTGGGAAGCTGCTGGGACCCAGGGGCAATTCCATGAAAAGATTACAGGAAGAAACAGGAGCAAAGATGTCCATCCTTGGAAAAGGCTCCATGAGAGATAAAGGAAAGGTATGACGATAGCATTCCCTTCACTTCTTTTCAAACATCTCTCTAAACCGAGCATTGAAATACTGTCTCTCTTGTATCATTTGAGATATTAATCATTCATCTGAGTTTGGACCACTGGCACAAAATCCAATATACCCTCACTTGAGACTGGAGAATGAGCACTACAACTGCAAAATGTATATAACTGTAAAAGGGCTGAACAGAGTATACATGCACACGCATGCACACACACACACACACACACACACACACACACACACACACACACACACACACACACAGCACTTATTCGACAGCAGAGTCATTCATCCCTTTGACTTGTTTTCCCCTGAAACCAGCCTAGTGTGAAAAGAAACATGGGCTCAGGATCAGCTGTGAGAGCAAAGTCAAAGAGAGGGAGGCACAAAATTCTCAGTACTGCCATCAATATCACATGCACCTTTATAGTCAGCTATTGTTAAATATGATCACGTCAGTCCATATCTATAAAAATTTACATGTCTAATACCAGTGTCTGTAAACAGAGTTGGAGTGTATAGTATTCTCTTGACATGGAACAGACCTAATTAGGTCAAGATCAAAAATACCTCATGGAGTTGTGATGTTATCAGCTATCAAATTAACATAGTATGGGTGGTTTTAGTGTCAAATCACCACGATGAGAGGGGACCGCTTACTGACATCTCTGGTAATTTGGAAGTAATATGAAAGCACTTCATTGTGGTGCTCCTTGCTGGGAGAATGTATAAGAACCCATGCATCTGTACTCTGTTGTTTGTGTGTTTGGGTATTTGGTGTTTTGTATCAGTCAGTAGGATTAGAGAGGTGGAAAGTTGATCCTTCAGATAGTTTGATTTACATCACTGTCAGTTGTACTGTAACATTAATGATATCCTATGGGCAAGCAGTTTCTCCACTCAGCCATCTGCCAAACGTTGACAGTTTTATGGATGAAAAACAAAGAGTGAGAATCCTTTGTGCATACATACAGTAAACTTTCACTTCCTAGCCTCATCAAAAGAGATATTACTATGTTTTCAATATCCATTCACTGTGTTTATCCTGATTAGATTAGAGCAGGAGAGGTGATTAAGTGTCCTGTATATTGGTAAAAATGTCCTGAATGTACTATGGATTTATTAAAATTCAGAAATTTGCCGTACAGTCGTATCTTGCCAGAGTCGTCTCCCATGGAGTTCACCCTGAGTGGAAAGGTGTGTTCCATTCATAAATCTGTTTCTTCTTAAACTAAACTGCTTATCTGTATTCATAAAGTAGATCTAGTAGAGTCCATATTTTTTTAGTATATTTATATCCAAGCTTTTGCAGTTATTTAATTTTATACCTCTTAAACTTAAGTTATTTGTCGGTTGAAAATATATTTTTTCTTTAATTTGCAGTCCAATCAGAGTATTCCCTGTCCCAAAAATGTTTTTTTTTTTTTTTAAAAAAATGTGGTTTCTGATATGTCTCAGTTTTTTTCTGATGTGTAGCTGAATCTTGAATGTGTGCATACTTGAAGCAGATGGTGTAGACAAAAGTCAAAATCTCAAACATTAACATAAATCTCTCACATTGCTCTTTTTTTCCTGACTTCTCAGTTCCTGTATAAAACGGGCACCTTTTTTTAAGCACACAACACTTCTTTGTCTATTATTCTGTTATCCTGTTGTTATTCTGTTGATTTCAAATTTTCCATTAAATGACTGGCACAACTGCATTGTACAATTATTATGAACTGTTTAAATGTGAAAACTCTATTCACCCATCGTGAATTTAACAGCTCAAGGTGAATATTTAACTAGGAATACATTTGCATGTATAATTAGATATGGGATTTGAAGCAATCCAACGAACTCTTGTCTAAATCCTGTTATAACTTCGAACTGATCTCTGTAGAGGCCCTCAGATGTTCTGCATGTCTGAGGAGTACACTATCAGAATGACTGATTCTCTCTCTCCAGCCTAAACAGAGCAAAAAACCATCCACCTCTCTCAGTTCTGCAAACACTCCACACACTTCAGTCAATATACACATCCTTGTTTTGTGTACCATTTTGTAGGGAAGAAAGCCTTTTTTTAATCAGCTTTCCCACACTTTTCACTTGGGTCACCAGCTAGTTTCACCTGATGTCCACTCAGTCTGATGGCATTGGACCGCAAACTCCCATCTGCCCGTCTCCTGCATGATGCCAACTGTCATTTCTGTTTGCTGCTCTTGCCTGTGACGGCTGAATAACCTTAAAGTCCTATGCCAGACATGCTACTAAACCATTTCCAGCCAATGTCGGTTTAAGCAACAGTTAATGTTCTGTGTGACTTGTCTGCTCGTGCTGGCAAGTGTCCTCAATCTAACGAATAGATGTGCTACTTTCAATTTGAACAATTAAGGCAACAATAGGCATTCTAATCAAGTAGATTCTATTAAGCTGTGAGGTTCAGAATAACACAAGTAAATGAAGTATAAACACTGTTTTCCTATTTACATAGCTAAAATAATAACTTCAAATAAACTTCTCTTTTTCGTAGTCTTACATATATTAAGCAGATTAATTAAAATGCTGTCAAACTTGAAATGTTTTGTCAGTCTTATGCAAAAGAGTACACACAGAACGTGCTCTAATTTTATAACAGTACAATTGACTTGATTATCATTACAATTATTATCATTGCCTGAATGTAAAGCATGAAGTAAAGTGAAATATGAACACCTCTAATGTAATTTTAATAGTCTGGACCACGAGATTTGTCTGTGAACCTCACAAAAATGTGCTGTGAACAGAGTGACAGCTTTTAACTCCTCAGTCATATCACTAGCTAAGCAGTGGACTTAGGTTGAAAATATTATAAACATTTTTGCCATCGATATTTTTTGATTGGCATGAATCAGTGTGTGTTCTCTGACCCACTCTAAACACATACTTTACACAGACTGTCGAGGTCCGCTCATAATAAATGCAGAGCTGTAGTCAAGACCACCTTTGTCGAGTCCAAGACCAGGTCTAGTCGAGAGCAAGTCCAAAGAGGTTCGAGTCCAAGTCTAGACCGAGTCCAAATGAGAGAGACAGAGTCAGGCGAGTAGCCTGACAGGCCTAGGCCCACCCAGAAGATGCATAGGCCCCATGAGTTAGGATGGAATTATTTCATTTAATACTAAAAAATAATACGTTATTAATTGTTAAGTTAGTTGATATTTTAGTTATATTATCATCACAACCGCTCCTGAAATAAAGAAAATGTACTGTAATTTTTTATTTGTATAATGTTTGATGGATTTGACCGACATCTGTGTTAGCCAATTTACAAGTTTGGTTTTGAATTTATAGTCCCAGCGATGTAAACCTTCAACAGGAGACAGCAGCTGGTTTTCCACCCAACACAT
Organism: Chanos chanos; assembly: GCF_902362185.1. Lineage (NCBI taxonomy): Eukaryota > Metazoa > Chordata > Actinopteri > Gonorynchiformes > Chanidae > Chanos > Chanos chanos. The sequence continues at coordinate 33,498,053 of NC_044498.1, read as the reverse complement.
TAGCACATTTTAAGCGCAGTCATGAAAATCCGGTAAAGGAAATGTCTGTGCACGTTTCCATCAGCTATGTTATGCGGATTAAACATGTACACTCTCCTCATCGCAGGAGGAGCTGAGAACAGCTGTGGGTTTAAAACTTGTCTACAGCAACTTTAATGGAAATACGTGATAAAATTGTAACAAACCCCTTGTTGATGCAACTAAACCTGTTTCCATCAACCAGTATCGTTTTACCCTATGCTAATCACCACTGTCCAGTGAATACATTTCTTATACGACTTGAAAGAATTGATGCGAAGTTTAAGCGTTAATTTGCATTAAATTGCTGGATGGAAATCAAGCTAGTGTTGTGACAGTATGGTGCCTTTGTTGTGACAGGGCATGCGGTTTATGCTACTTCTGGTTAAAGTATGTTGTGGTTTACTACATATTCCATTTCAATGCAAGCAAAGAACAGAAGATTGGACTGGCTTGGTTATTAAGTTGAGATACGGAGTGTCTGACCTATCATTCAGTTCAGCAGCTGGTTCTAAATAATGTGTAGGCTAGTGATGGACCGTGAGTAAAAGTCGTGCCCGCTCACTTTTACTGAGGCCTGTCTCAAAATAAAATTCTGGCTATGCAACTGGACAGTCTCAAGATTGAGACCACTTACTTACCTGTTTATAATTTTTGTGTGATGCTAGAGACCAGGGCTAGGCGATATGGCCCATAAATAATATTGCAATATTTCTACGCTATATCGCGATACAAGATAGGCCTACATATCTTGATATTTTGAAATCTCCTATAAAGCACTTCAAATTGCTCGATTTAACCCTTTGATGTATACAATCACACCAGTATGATGATTCAAGTAGTTCCTGCAACATATTGGGTCCGTCCAATTTGACTCCACACGGCCTCTTTATGATTAAAGTTATTATATTATTGTAAATTGTAAATTATACAGTTTAATTGTCATGTCATACAGTTCACTGTGCTCAGAAAACTAGCACAATTAACTTCTCTACAGCTACCTTCTCCATTTTTGGTGGTTGTTATGGGAAACGACAGGTCTCACTACTCCACTTGTGATTGGTCAGCTGTCAAACAAGTGTTTGACATAGGGCGTTTTTTTCTGAGAAGTTGAGCTTTTCTCAGCTAAAGAAAAGAAAACACCTTGAGCTGGGAAAACGCTGATGTTTTTGAAAACACGGTCTACTCCATAGGAAAACAAACAATGACAGCTTCAAAAAAGATTGTACACGTGAACACAGCCTATGTCTGTATTAAAACAATCTTGTTTATATTCATTAGTGGTTTATATTGGAACAATTTTAAACTTGCATGTAAAAAAGGGGAAAATCAAGTTAAATTTAACAAAACAGTATTTATTCAACATTTTCCTCGTGATACCCAAACCAGTGTCAGACGATGGATCCAGCGCTGTTTCTTTTCGGAACCAATTCGTGTGCCTGCATCTTCTATTACTGTTTCCAAATTCAATAAATAAACTTGCTTTGTCACTTCGCTTGTTTCGCTCTCTCCAGGCTCTTTCCCAGTTCCCTTCAGATACAAAAACATACGTCTCACCAAAATATGTCACACACACTCGCCCAGGAGAGTGGCAGGCATATGTTTGGTTACCAGGCGGCCAATGTCAGTGCCCATTCTAGATGGATTTTGAGTTAATTAGGCTAAACCAGTGACACTTTTCTGAATAAGCTCACTTAATCAATGACTTTGTTTTGAAGGAGTTACTTGAGAAAAAAATAACATATATTTTTTAAAGACTTGGTCGAGACCAACCAGAATATTTGCCAAGACCAATGGCCAAGACGGAGACAAGTCGGAGTGCAGATACCAACGAGTCCAAGACAAGTCCGAGACAATAGAAAAGACATCTCGAGTCCAAGACCGGACTCAGGTACTACAGCCCTGAATAAATGACACAGTATCAAAGTCACTGTCAGGAATCAAGAGCCTAGCGACCATCTGCTGACAGGTATCCAGGAAAGAGAGACAAAGTACAGATAAGCAGCAACAAAACTGGACCATAAGAAAAGAAAAAAAAAATAGAAAAAAGTTTATCAATACTAATGTTAAGGTCAATGATTATGATCATTTAAGTGATTAAAATAATTTAAGTAAGAAGTACCATTGTATCTTAGCTTTAATTATTAATTAAATTTAATGTCCAGAACTAAAATAAATAATTTGATTTAAATAAATATTTTGAATAAATCATTTAACTTAGACTGTAAAAGTCTGTAAATGTCTCCTTACTGATGGTCTGAGTAATTGTAAAGAAGGGTAGACTACACAGTGAAGGGTAGACTACACAGACACAGAAACATTGAATAAAAAAACCGACGAGATCAAAAAGCAACATGCCCCCAATTTGTTTTACTGACGTAATTATACAGCTCCTGCATGGCTGTTTGATGTTATTAAGACGTTGATCAAGCTTTTGATCTCTCATTCAATGTTTCACCCCACAATAAAAATACCCATACTCACTGCTATTAGATGTTCCTGAGAGAGGATCTCAAGGTGGAAGAACTTGTCATGCAGTCATAGATTTTGCTAAACTTAGACAGATTCACTGCACTGCCTTTTGAAGTTGATTCCGGAGGAAAGACACAGCTTTTAAGACAGAGCATTTTGCTTATGGAGTGACATAAAAGGCAACTTAAAGCTTTCAGACGTGAAGCAGAACAAATGTCATCTGACTAAAAGTGCTTCCTTTCAAAAGATGAAAAAATCATAAAGCAAACACCTCTCTCTCTCTCTCTCTGTCTGTCTCTCTCTTTATCTATCTCTATCTCACCGTCAGTTGTGAAAATGGTAAAACACACACATATACACACACACACATAGAGAAACGCATATACACACACAGACACGCACACGCGCGCGCGCACACACACACACACAATTCAGAATGTTTAGAATCAGCTGCCTGCTACACTTGAGCACTACTATGACTTTTTAAGAACGTTGTGAAGATAGCAGAGGAGTCTCCTGACCTTGACTGCGCGTCTCGTCTGAGTCACTACGGGCTCCTGCAGACATAGCATACCTAAGTGTTTATTAAATATGAAGAGGGGAATGGGGGAGTGCTTGGCTGATCAAGCATCTGTGAATGGCTTCCACATCAAAGCCCTCCAAATTCTGAATGCAAACCACAACCAAAGGTAATCAGCATAAGAGGGTAATACTGGATGGCTTTAATTACCAGTCTGCTGAAGAGCAGTTTCACAACGACCTTCAGTAATCAAAGTGAATTCTCTGAAAAATCTCTTTCCTTTACAATATTATTGAAAATAAATCATAGGACCGTTTATTTACCATGAAAAGCATTTGACTATTAAGTGTATTAATATTTCATGAATCAAATGATTCATCCACTTTTTATTGTAAAAATGAATGAAAATTAGACATTTCATGTCAATGACTGATCTACATACTTGTACAAAGACCTCTTGACGAATACAAACCAGGGTGAAACTGGACAAACCTTGTTGGCGAACTAATGATTGGGAGTGCTTTCAGCAGAGCGCTATGTATGCTCCAGTTGCTTAATATCTTATCATAGTCAAAATATCACTGCTGGAATGGACGTAGAGGTTGCTAATACAATCCTTATATAAAGACCTAAGAGTGAGCATCAACTTTTCCTTGCTCCTAGAAGAAATAAAAATAGAAATAAAAGAAATAAAAAATATTTTCTTAATGTTTTCTTTAATATGTAGTAAAAGCCTAAAAAGCTAGTATAAGCCAGGCTATATCATGAATTAAGCCTATTTAAAAGTTTTGCCGAACAGTTTTGTTTTACTTTGTATAATACTTTGTATGATATACCATGTCTTTGACTTGTCTTCGCTTTAATACAATATTCATCCACCTACAAAATGTTATTTACATCAAACATACTCATCTGGTACTGTCGTCATGTGCTGTCAAATTCAGTTGGATTCTTTTTTCCTCTGAGAGACCAGAAGTTACTTCTGCATTCAATTTCTGTTCGTTTCCCAGGAAGAAGAGTTGAGGAAAAGTGGAGAAGCAAAGTATGCCCATTTAAGCAATGATCTCCATGTTTTAATTGAAGTCTTTGCTCCACCTGGAGAGGCCTATTCCCGTATGAGCCATGCCTTGGAGGAGATTAAAAAATTCCTAGTTCCCGTAAGTTCACTCAAACCATTTCATTTTCTCCTAATCCTAGAGGGTAGTTGTGAGTTGGACACAAAAAAGGGGTTGGGCAGGCTGTACTTTTTGCTCTGAATATGTCTTCATACTTTTACCATGCTAATAGATGAAAGGTTCAGAAAAGTTAAGCATATGATTAACATCCCCTGGAGGATCAGATGAAATTCAGCAATGTAATGGGGTCAGTTTTTTTTTCTTTTTTTAAGATTCTTAGTTCTTAGTACTTTTGCAGCGTAAGTGAAATGACATTTCATTTTTTTTTTTTTTTTTTTTTTTTTAATAAAACCTGCTGTTTCCATCCTGACAAGACAAATTCAAATGAACATACTATAAGATTGCAGAAAAAAATTATTGAATATTCTTTAAATATCAGTGACATCCAAAATCGAGGTTTTGCGTATTTGAAATACAGAAAGAAATGCTTGACTCAGCATCTTTGAATCCAACAAGAAATGTAATGTATTCCACACTTAATATGTGTGGCAAAGGCAAAACCTGCAAAGCCCAGCATCTTTGGGCCCAGAGCATTTAACTGTAATTAATGTGCACACCATATATCCATGCTTAGTCTGTGCTGTAAATATTAATAGTGCATCTCAGCGTGTGCCTTAAGGAAGACACAGACTGTGACAGGTTCTTTGAGGGTCTGATTGGGCATTTTATGTAAGATGCCTGAAGGCTACCTTCATAGTTTTTCTCTTTTCAGAGTCAGGCTTTGCGTTTTGACACATACTGAAGCAGTGCCATCAACCACTGTTCCAATTTTCACTCCTGTTTAGAGCTAAGATTGGCTTTGCAAATTGATGGGGCTCTCTCTTATGTGTAAAACATAGCACATTGAATACAAGTGGGGTTCTTTTGTTTGTTTTCTTTTCTTTTCTTTTTTGCTTTGTTTGGTTTCGTTTGGTTTGGTGGGGGGCGGGTTTCTTTTTGGTTTTGGTTTTTTTTTTGTTTGTTTGTTTTTTGTATTGATATTTTTATCCCAGTAATGGCCTCACTTTTGTGAGATGCCTGTCTTGTGTTTCTCTGCTGACACTTGATCTCTTGTTTTAATTAAAAGTACTATTAAACTAAATATTATTCATTAGAAACACTTTAAATGTTACCTAATTTAAATTAAATCACGCATTGTTTTGTTCTCGCCCAAGTTTTACTTGTGAACTTCCTATAAATTCCATCTTGAATTTACTTAGATTGTACTAGATTTTACTGAATTTTACAGGTTTTCCTGGTTTTTCTTGTTTCTAATTGCATAATTATGTTTCTGTCCTGAGAAGACTGATTTAAAAAAGTGCAGATTCTCTTTTAGTACAATACAATGTATGGAGAACAACCCAACCAGAAATATTCACCATACTACAGTAATAGTAGAGATGATTCTGTGTAATTTAGCTACGGTGCGCTTGTTCTCACCACCTTTTTACTATCAATAACTGCTCAACAAATTATCACATTATGTGAGCATGCATATTTTCCTAGTATATGCCTGGAACTGTGAAAGCTGACCATTTGGTTATAATGTGGGAGTTAGGGCTTGCACGAGTACATAATTTTACAACTCCAGTACTCGTTTCCTGAAAAGCTCAAGTACTCGAGTACTCGGTGCGGGGGGAGGGGGTGGGGCAGATGCTGCTGCATCAATTAAAAGACTATGCAACTATAATGCGGTTGGTCTCCGCGTATAGGGCAAAGCATAAGAGTAATGATATGATACGAAGATAACACTTGGTCTTAACTTATGCAATGGTGAAGTATGGATGATACCGCCAATATTTTAATGTGATTGTTACCAACATTTTACAGTAGCCCATAGAAAGCAGTCAACAAAGCATGTTGTGCACACTATAGTGGGTTAAATCCGGGTAAATTTGAAAACGCATAATTATTTCTCTATTAAATGTTCTTATTGCGTTTAGATATAGCAGCTATTTTTTGCCTGGTCTTCATTAGTAAGCCTAACCGAGTTAAAAATTAAATCAGTCATATTTGCGTGCATCTATCTTTTAACAACATTCATTTGTTTAGCCACATTAGTAGCCCACTCTATTATATGACAGACTCAATGTTAGAGCCATCCTTGAGAAAATCGTCCACAACTCACAAATGCTGCACGTTTATTTCATCACAACTACAGATGGGAAAGAAAATTTGCACAGTGAAATACAACAATAAAGCAAATAAACAATCAATTCACCTTTTTATGCTTCCGCCATCCTTCCTCTTGTTTACCAAGGGCTCTAACTGGAAACTGAGTGCGCGAGATATGTAGCATCACGCGATTAGCGAGTACTCAACGATAATGTAGAAACTCGAGAGTTGATGTAACTGCTCGAGTACTCGAATACTCAAGTACCCTGTGCAACCCCTAGTGGGAGCAGAATAAAATATGAAACCTAGAGGAAACTAGTCTGATCAATTTATGGTGATGACTTTGAAATTGGGGACGTTTCACCCTCAGAGAGCGGGGCAGTCTTTAGACTGAAGGCTGACTGAAGTCAGTGTGGTTGACATTCTCCTCTGGTTTAATATATTTCTGCCATTCCCCCCACGCCGCCCCCCCCCCCCCCCCCCCCCCCTCCATATCTCTCTATTACTGGCATCTGCTCAGTGTGAAACACATGTCTTTTCAGTAGGAAAATTGAGCTCATCATAGTATAGTTGTAGGGACGGTCAGGACAATCAAATGACTGGGCTTTTAGACTGATGTTAGTCACAGCCTCTGTAGTGTCTGAGATGAAGCATGATTGCATCGTTACCATTCAGCATGTTCCAAAGATCAAAATGACCCATTGCTCAGACAGATCTTCACTAAGTCTATATAAAGCACAGCTGGCTGGTAGGTGGGTTTTTTTTTTTTTTTTGGACAATGGACATGTTATGCGAAAGAGAGGGAGAGACTAAAGAATGTGAATTTAATGAGAGAGCAATATTTTTAAGTGATTTTCCCAGAGCTGGAGGTAGAAGAGATAAGCAATTTATCTACGCAGCCCTCTAGTGCGGTTACGAACATTTTAAAACCAGCTTCATTGAAGTTATTTCTGAATGCAGAGCAAAGCTTTATGTTCTCAGAAAACGCACACGTTTAATAGAACTCCATCACTCAGTGTCACTGATTTTGGATTATATAAAAAAATGTGTTCAGGACTAAAACATATTATGTTCATACTAAAACATATTACATTTATTATTTAACTGTTAACAAGTCACATGGCAAATAAATACACCTGAATAAATCTTGATAGCTTGCCAAAATCCAACTAAATGAAAGAGTCAGAGCTTTAAAGCTCTCTATGCAGCGTTTTATCCTGTATTGATATTGATGATAGGCTGAGTCACTGGAAAATAGCTGTTGTCCAGTGGACAGTGTCTCCTCTTTGTGCCAGTAAGCAACTGTTCTGTGAGACAGGAAGAGAAGAAGTGGCTGGAGGAAATGAGAGACGTTTATCTGCCTGTGTGGCGCTGTCAGGATAATAAAATAAACATCATCCACTTTGTAATTGAGCCTAGGATTTAGAATCCTGTCATGTTCAATCAAATGAGGAAAAAGAACTTTATATACAGTATGTTTGGGAAGTTAGAGTGTAAGTGTAAGCCCACACTTTGAACTCTACACTGATAGCTAGTGTCAGTCTGCTTTATAAGCCATAGGTAAGGCCTTTTAGATACTGTACACGCACATTAATCGTGAAATTTTCATTGCATCTGTGTATTTTTTCAGTGCAGATCGTGGCTTTAGTGCAAAAACAAAGGGGAAAAGGGTAGTATCTTCTCAGAATGTATGTGTGTGTGTGTGTGTTGTTTTTTAATGTGAACAGGTTTGCTGTTCATTTACAGGTTAGCCAACAATACCATACCCACACTCTCTAATAATGATTTTTTGTTATACTGTGATAGCTGTAAGTTTTTTATCCTGCATCAATAGATTCTTTCACCTTTTCATATCTGTTTGATGTACGTTCAACTAAACTATGCTTTTTATAGTACACAGAGGGGTTTAATTATGCTTTTGTGCTGCAGCAGTGAGATATTGTTGTCATAGGAAGACAAATCTCGTCTTTTATTTAATGTGCCGCCTGTTCTTTTTCTCTTCCCTCAGGACTATAATGACGAGATCCGACAGGAGCAACTGCGCGAACTCTCCTACTTGAACGGGTCAGATGATGCAAGCAGAGGGAGGACTGTACGGGGGCGGGGCTTACGTCTGCCGTCAACGACGACCACACGGTACTTTTCCTCTCCTCCCCTTGAAATGGTTGATCCTTAGTTAACATAGTTCTGTGCATGTGTAAGCTGTGAAAGAAGCTGTGGTAAAAAAAAAAGGTGTTTATTCTGTCATCAGTGGTTTGCATTGTCGCGACCAGGACAGTGTCAAAAACTGCTTAGGTACATGGGTAAATGTTATCCATTTCACATTCAAACGTACAGGTTGTATTTGATATTGAGAGCGCCCTTGGCACTATGGTTTAGCACCTTTACCTTGGCATGTTTAATCCAGGTTATTTGATAAATCTTTAATCCACTTTCAAGTGCATATTTTATACATGTCACCATTTATTATTAATATTTCTCATATCTTAAACATGCTCTCTGTTTCTAATTCATATTTCATATATTTCACCTGTGCCACAGCTTGTCTGTTTCAAAGTAGTCCTTGAGGATAAACACCCCCACCCCCATACCCCTTCCCAACCTTCCTCCCAAGGCACAATGACAGCTTGTTCTGCCTGTGGTAGTAATGGATCCAAGTTCAGCCTCTTCATTGGCTGTTTCAGGTCCAAAATATAAGACACGTCTTCCCCATTTGGCAGGGTCCTGATATAGCACAGAGATGTCGTTACAGTTAATCACTTTGTGTACACTCCAACCGTGAGCCCATAAGTCTCCTGTGTGTCTCTGTAATTTACAGATCTAATGGACCTCAAAGCAGAAAAGCATCTACCCATTTAGTATCTTACCCTTGTCTTCTGCCATTTTGCCGTGGTTAAAAAAAAAAAATGTCACCGTGAAGTCTCGATTTTTTCCTTTGCCTTTTTATTTTTTTCTAAACATTTTTCTCTTGACATTTTTATACTGACACTGGGTGTGCAGTCAAGACTTTCACACCCAAAATGCTTAAGAGTGCATTGGAGTTTTTTCCTGCTCTCTTTACCTTAAAAGCATTTCTGTATTTGCCACAAAAGATAATATTTGAAAAAGACAGTTGTTCGATCACCAATGCCCTAAGTTCAGCTGTAAGAGAAGCCTGAGGGGGGAAGAAGTGGATTGAGAGCTCAACAACATACTGCACACATCGCTTGTCAGAACTGGTGCTTTTGTCAGGATAGGCTATAGCATAAAGCAAGGAATAGTTCAATATTTTGAAAAAGGGCGAGAAAGATGGTGATTTGGATGCCTTTGAAAACTCCACAGTATCACCTTATCGGGTCATTGACAATACAGAGGCTTAATAGCCTGTCAGGGATGAAAATGGAATGCTGACAATAGTCGACTGTCAGATCACTGCGGCGCCCGCCGACTGACACCAGTGCCTAGTGCTTAGGTTCCACTTCATAACATACAACCCCCTCAATCCACTCTCTCTCTCTCTCTCTCTCTGCATATACGCACACACACACACACACACATACAAGTGTGTGTATATATATGTATATAGGCCTATATTTATATATATATACATATATATATGTGTGTGTGTGTGTGTGTGTATATATGGAGAGAGAGAAAGAGAGAGAGAGAGAGAGAGAGAGGGGGGGGGGGGGGGGGGAGATGTGTGTGTTTGCTTGTGTGGATGTATCACAACCAGTACAGTACAAGGTCATGACTATATAGAAAATAATCCTGTTCCAGTTGATTTACGTCATTTTTGTTTCCCTTTTTTTTTGTTTTCATTTTTTTAAGCGTATTTGTTAGAGTTAACGTTGTCAGGAAAGAGTATGTGAATAGAGTATGACAGTCATGAAATCTGTATAGTTATTCTACATGCCACTATCATTAGGCTCAAAAATGGAATTCAAGGCAACTTTCATATTAAACAAAACTCTACTTTTTTTTTACCCCTATTTTTTAAGGGCACGAGGAGGCGCGGCCCCACCTCCTCCGCCGGGCCGTGGAGCAGCTGCGCCCCGTGGCTCTGTGGGCACGCGCACCTCCCTCCCAGCAATTACATTAACCAGAGGGGTTTCGGCACCAAGAGGGAGGGGAGCTGCAGGAAGCACAGCATACAGACTCCCATTACTACAGGTCACACACGAGTCATACGACGACTATGTAAGTCCAGCATGCTGAGCACAGCCTGATACACCTCTGTGTTTAATGCACAGCCTATGGTTTTGTGCCTCTCAGCTTGGTATTTTTCTTGGTCTCTTAGCTTAGTAGTACATCTTGGTATTTTTCCTGAACTTAAGATGTTTTGTCACTGTTAGATGGGTAAAATAAGTGCCTACCTCGTCATTACTGACGTTAAGTTCATTATACAGCACATTTTAATCTGTTCTAGGAAATTTTGGGGGGAAAATAGATGACAGAGTACATCCAGGCAGACTGAAGACTGTAATGCGCTGATAATTTTTCTTTCTTTCTTTCTTTCTTTCTTTACCTCATGAGCTTTCTTCATAGTGCTTTGAAACTATTCCTAACCACTCAGCGTTTGAGGAGAAATTTTAATATGCTTAAAGTACAGGGTTTTTTTTTGTTTGTTTGAGTATGAGTATGAGTTCTCAGATAACAATAAGGACTACGTGAGTGCTACATATTAGTGCATATCTATACACTCATTACAATGCGCAAATGTGGTTGGTATAAAAAAATCCTGGATATCAGGATTACAAAATATAAAACAGGACACAAGGCTATCATTTGCAATAAAGAAATAAATTTAAACTTAGCAATCCTCTGGTCTCTCGAGCAATGCAAGGTTATTTTGAGAAATTGAAGTGTGGTGTACGTCAAATTCCACCCTAATGCAAAAAGCAATATTTCAGTGGAGTGGGTTTTCCGCAGAGCTTTCTCTCTCTATGCAAAAGACCTGTGTGTGTGCAGGCACTGGGAGATTGGTTGGACTGCATGGGGAAATGTAAGAGTACAGACTCATTATCAAAGTGAATTGAGTTCTGCTAGAGAGCCCATGTATAGATGGAGTGTCCAAAAAAGTGAACATTTTTCTCACAGTAATTGGGGCTCGGGCAGGCAGGTGGGGGCGTAAAGACAGATATCAAGGGATTAGGAAATGAGCAGTTTGCCCAGAACACTTTTCCACCACCAGTCCTCACCTTGTTCCGGCTTTCACCTGACTACTGCAGATACTGCTTCTGCTGCTTCCAGAATTTGTCAACACTTTCTGATATGTCATAAGACACTATTTCATGCTTTTTTATGTTCTCTCTCTCTCTCTCTCTCTCTCTCTCTCTCCCTCCCTCTCTCTCCCTCTCTCTCTCTTTCTCTCAGTCTTGCTCATTCACTCACTCTTTTCCTCTCTCACCTACTTGTGAAGAGACAGAGAGAGAGAGAGAGAGAGCGAGACACAGCAATTATGAGAGCAAGAATACTGGTCAGTATAAATAACATGAAAATAACATGATTGAAGGGATAGTTTTTGATTTAATTTCTTTTCACTTATCAGTGTCTATTTAGAGAAGTTCTTGTCAGAGTATAGAACTGATACATCTGTTCTGCGTTTTTTTGTTTTGTTTTTTTGTTTTTTGTTTTTTACACACACAGAGGAGCATGTAACTAGCTCATCATGTAACAGAATTCTTCAAGGCCTCCCAGATGATTGATGGACTCTGTCAAGTTGTCAGTCTGCTTCATAAACGAATACTATGACAGTGGCTATCCATAGCTTTTTTTAGAGTGCAATATCGATTCACAGCTGTAGTGTATATTAAAGCTAGAAACAAGGAGAAAATGAAAAAAGGAGTGAAAAGATCTGAGATGCTGTATAAATTTACAACATACAAAGGGGCGTGACTTTTTCATTTGTTTGGCGTTTTTTGTTGTTGTTGTTATTGTTGTTGTTAGATATTAGTGTTACCAGAGTATCTCCCTCATTTGGTTTGCAAAGCCATAGAAAGGATGAACACGAATAAAGATAGTGTTTGTATGGCGTTATTCATTTCTTTTGTTTGTAAGGATTGACAGAATCCTGTTAATCACTGCTCTTGTGTAGATCAGCATAACGGAGTCATTCTTCCTCCCCATTCCTCTTTCTCTCAGTTTAATAGCAATGCTAAAAGATTGCATACATTTATGTGCCATGTTCATTACTCTTTGCAGAGTCAACGAGTAATTCCTCTTCATCTGAACAGCTTAGTCCGTTTGCATGTAAGATTCTCTCTGTAAGATTCTTTCTGAAAGATTCTCTTGGAAGAGTCTCTCTGACGGTGAGGATATCCAATATGTAAATGTTGTAGCTGGCCTCTTGTAAATTGAGAGAAAGGAGAAAAAATGATGTTTAACAGGCTGTAATACAGTCGGATAACGTAAATCTGTTTTCACTCGACAAAGGTAATGGAACACAGTAAGAAGCACAGTAAAACTACTCCATTTTATTCTCCATATAAATAGTAGAGCAAGACTGACTGCCAGACTCTGCCATAAAAAGCAGTTAAGAGGAGAGAGGAAGGGGGGGGGGGGGGGTAGTCTGAGAGTATATTCTGTCGAAACTACACCACAACACCACCCAAAAAATGTAACCTGCCCCTACCAAACATGCTGGATTATTTTCACACACCAAACACACACACACACACACACACATACACACACACACATCAAAGAAGCGTTTCTGAATTTAGGTGAAGAATTAAAATGTAACACAATAACTCATCAAAATTTCACAATTTCATAAAGAGGGCTCTCCCAGCTGCAGTAATTGTTTTTTAATAATAGGTTGACTTGCACCACTGAGTTGACATTTCTAAGGTGAACTAATTATGCAAATGAATTTCTCCATGCAGAACTCTCTTGTTTAAGAAACAGATGTATTACATACAACTCAAGATGTTTTTTTTTTTTTTTATTAATTTCAGACTCCCTTAGACAAGCAGAAAACCTGAAGGCTTTAGTATAATTTCATTATCCAGCATTGCCTGAGCCCCTGCTAGCGGTGCTACTGTTTGAAACTCAGCAGATGGAGGTGTAGCTAGGGCATTGCGAGCCAGAACGGAAAAATATGTGGCAATGTTTCCACCCGAAAGGCATATGGGTATGTACATACTATAGGAATTTCACACTGCAGCGTTTTTCTTCCTTTATTCTGTCCTTTATCAAAAATTATATGCAGAAACTGCATATTGAAGAGGTATGGTAGCAAAACCTGAAAAAAAAGGACATTCATCTGAAATGAAACAAGAATAACATCATCATTGTGACCCACCTCCATAATATCTTTCAAACAGAATTCAAGTAAGGTTTTAATGAGAGAATGTTTGATAGAAAGAGACAGCTAACCTTGAACCACAACAGAAAGTTGAATAATTTGCATCTTGTCATGTGAAAAACGTCTACATTTATGAGGAATCATTCTGATTATGAGAGTTCAGGGTCATTCCATGTCTGAACGCGCACACTCTTTTCCCCTATGTGAATTAGGATAGCAAAAAAAAAAAAAAAAGCATTTTTATTCAGTTATTTAGGTCAGCAAGACCACATTATTAAGCTCTGCTATGTAACTGTTGCAGCCACTGGAATGTTCCAGAAAATTTGTTCAAGAGTTAATGACATATTTCACATATTTCAACAAGTACAGGTATGTGTAATAATAGTAGTTTGTCAAACAAGCAGAAGATTTTTTAATTTAGCCTCAGCATATGGAAGACGATTCTCAGAGCCATTAATATGCATGTATTTATTCCAGGGACTGGCTGATTAGAGAAGCATCTTCTGGGATTCACAACAAGCCAACATCACATAGCTTTTTAATTATGATTGAGCAATTGCTTACAATTATGACAAAAGCAAATTGAAAACTGACTGTTGGTGACCAATTATAATTACATTGAGCAAATTATTTGTGCATTTTTTTTTTCCCTTGCTTGAGGCAAAACCTATGTAAATATATTCATGTCACTTTACATATTTAGCAGGTAGCACCTGTGTTCTGTTACTTATTTTACCTAATGTATTATCTTCTCTCATTAATATACATGAAGTAATTTACTATTTTTGCGGTAAAACAGAGGTTTATTGAGGCAGAACACGTGGGCAGATGTCACTGGTCAAAGGGCCGAACGTGACCCGACATATCAAACACACAGCCACAAATATGCACATAACTCAAATCAGAACATCCAGTCTATAGTCCCGGCATCAAAATTGAAGCATATGTGACTTATAGCTAAAGGAGACAACACACAGTGTTAAAATTCAAACTTTTTTAATTGCATATACCATAGGATGAAAATGCTGTTGGTTATAATACTGAATCTTGTCATGACTATTCAAATAGCTTTCACACACAGACTTATTAAAGTGTTATTAAAATTACTGGTATCAGACACTGACTCACTGTAATGGACAGAAATAGCACCATGGTAGCATTTATGTCGTATAGGAAAGATAGGCTTTTGGATAAAGGCATTTCTTTCATTCTCAAAACTGTTGAATTCTTTGTCTGATTTTTTTGTTTGTTTGTTTAATAATCAGTTTTTTGTCATATTTATTAATCAAAGAATGCTCCAGGCAGTTATGCCAAAGTGTAAGGATTGCAAAAGACATTTGCTATATTGTTTGAGGAATCTGACTAGTCATATTCTGTGGCTGGTTTATTACTGACTCGAAATGTGTAAGATTAGAATTCTGTTCAGGAGTAACTGAATTTCATTGTTTGTCAAATGAAAGCTTCTGTGGATTGGGGAGCGGTTTAGCCATGGGCTTAAGGTAACTGTAGGTCAAGGATATCCTTGAGCTAACACATATTTGCATGAAAAGCCTTATTGATTCCAATCATAAATTGAATACTTGGTTCGTGTTTGTTTATGCTCTTGTGTAATTTTTTTTTTTTGCCTCACCAAATGGAAACTAGGATGAGAGAAGAAGGGTACAGTCAAAATCAATGAAAGCAAGAGAGGCTTTACCCGAAGACTAGAATGAACGAACACAAAGACAAAGACAGCTCAAACACACATTTCTTTGCCATTCTCTTTGGAGGACAGACATTCACAAGCACTCTCGCAATGGCCATCAGTCACTGTCATGGAAGGTAGTGCTTGTCAATTGATAATGAAGCTGAGTATTGAGGGCCTATGCTTCCTCACTGTCCTAATTACTCCCTAGCAGGGCCCTCCACCCATGTGTTAACACTTGATTTATTTCCTGTTAGCTTGTTCAATAGGGCTGAAGTTAATTGCTTCACCAAATGAGCACTGAAATACAAGAATCAAGCATCATTAACTAGAGACTGCACTTGTTATTCATAGTGCCTTGTAAGTCTGTGTATAGGTCAGAGAGGTGGAAGATGAGGGCTTTTGTAAACAACCGTAACGTATGTTAAGTGTTATTGACATTATAGCCCTCAGAGCAACAACAAGCATTGGCAAGTCATTGTTCAGTTTGTCCTGGTTTAACAACAATTTTACCTTTCCCACAAATGTGATAAAAGAGTGTTTATCATGCCCAGATTAGCACTGATAAAGTGACCACAGATGCCTGCTTGCTTTATTCCTCTGGAGTAAGCTTTTCTTTGATGGGCTTCGGTGTTAGTCTGACTAACACATTCTGACTGATTCAGGGAAGACTTTAAGCTGCAAAACCCACTGGAGTATCTGTACTTTTAGGCTTAGTATATGCCTTAGAATGTGCTCTTAAGCAATGTTAACAAAATGGTCAATTAATAACAGAGCACAGCTTTCCTGACCCCTATATTATGAGGTTAGACTAATGGAAGGAGACTTCCATGATAGATCTCTTCAACAAGTTAATCCCTGACATAATCCTTAACTTTAATGTAGTCTAATCCACGTTACTCATAAAAGAGTGCATGAGGCGAGAATTTAATGTAGTTAGAAGAAAAAGAAGAGACCTGTTTTTTCTTGTTTTTTTTTCTCCCAAACTGATTTTTTTTTTTCAGAGATCGTTCCTAATCAAAACAGGCAAGTGTTTTCTTTTAACCAAACGGAATCATTAAGAAAGCAGAAGTAATGGAAAAGTTTACGACCCTGCAAAGTCTGTCATCCTTAAATTACAGTTTCTGATGTCTTGTAAATTCAGCTTGGTTATAGAGAACATATTTGTGTTAGAAACTTTAAACGAGGTGCATTGCAAATGACTCGACTTTTTCCATGTACCATTTAAGATCTCATAAACTCAGTTGTCACTCTGCTCCTCGAGAGCTCATGAATCCAAAGTCATCACGCACAGTCTCACCAATTATTAATTTTAAACATGAAGTTTAAAACACAAGACCTTTTAGATCTTTATAGAGCCTGTATCTGCTGATCTAATTTGCATTTGGAATATGCTTGTAATTGAAATGAAGACATTGCTGAACTGTGGCAGGTTTCTTGTCAGCACAGGGATTACTCTAGAGGATTATGATGATGATTGACACAAATGAAGTCTTTAAACGATATCAGGATGATTAAAATGGTAAGATATAGTGATATTAAAGAGCCCTGAGCATCATAAAAGAAAGGAAGAAATAGACCAGGGAGAAGACAATGCTCAGAATAATCAGCTCAGCAGAGAATTAAAGGAGAAGTACACCCTTTTGTTGTTTAGGCTCATTATGGCTCTTACCTCTGTGTGTGTGTGTGTGTGTGTGTGTGTGTGTGTGTGTGTGTGTGTTTGTGTGTGTGTGTGGGGGGGGGGGGGGGGGGGTAAGGGGGTTAACACCTTACAGTACTTTCTAGTATTTTCATCCATCATTCAGAGTTTTAAGGGGTTTTTTTTGTTTGTTTTTTCTTATCAAAATGCTCCTCAGAAATAAAGAAATGTGCCCCCCCCTCTAAATTAGGCTGGCAATAATGATGATGGATGTTTCAAATTTCTGTGCCCATTTTTAACATCAAAGGGGTTAAAACAAAGACCCTATTTTCATCTTATGTAAGGTAGCCTTTTTAATATTGTGTTTAATCTGGTTGACACTATTCAAAGTTATTCTCAAAGGAGCAGGGCCAAAGCTTTGTCTGTTTCTGTCGGCCTTTAAGACAGCACATGAATGTGTTTTCATCCAGGCAGCCCACAAATATAGAACTACTTAAATTATTTACCACAGAAATTGAACTGAGCATTTCATTAAAAGGAGGCAAATAGGCCAAAATGTGAAAAAGGATGAATCTCCCTTTTAAGTATTCTGTCTATTGGAAGTTTGTATGTGTTATGCATCGTTCTCAGCATGACAGCTATTAGACCTTGCCGTTTTCATGAACACTCACTGGGTTTACATGCAGGGTCTATTAGTTGTAAGAGTGTTGCCTTTTCCATCTTAAATGAATAGTTTGAACGTGGAGTTGAAAAAGAAATTGATTTATATTTACAAATGGCACAAAGGAGGTGAAATCTTAGAGCGGACAGTTTTAGTTAACATTGAGTCAGCAATAATGTGAAGGCATTTGTATATACCTTAGGAGCTTGTGTTGTTGGATTATTAGACAACAGATATTCCAGAGCTGGATTACATGCTGTCTTTGGAATCGCGTTTCAACCTTCTGTAGCACAGTCATAGTCTGGATCAAAACACTCAAGCAGAGCGGCTTAATGAAGGGACGCTGAGTTATTAACTAACTGACCGCTGTATACTTGGAGTGTGTCTAATGACAAGTGGCAGTTTTCAAAGCCATACTATTTTGACTTTATTTTGATTTTTACATTAAGGAATATATCTGATATTTAGGGCTCCTGTGGTATAGAAATTTCCTTACCATGGTATTCGAAGATTACTGACCTTGCGGTTTGCGGTAATACCACAGCCGACCCCCCCCCCCCATGTTTAATTATTTATTCATTTGACGTTATTTGGCCCATAATATGTTGAAATCAACACTTGATGGCATCTATTCACCCGCTGTTGTTGGTGAAAGATGCTGTAAGCAAAGCGTCTACTACCACTTACCATTTTGACAAAGTTGCAAGAAAATAAACACTTTTTGCGTGTCCTCGCCTCTTGCGTGTTGTTTCGTGAGTATAGGGATAAAATACTCAGTCGGGGATCCCTCCCAGGTGACAGATCTTGTCATTTGTGAACCCTTGTCTGTGCTCAGTTGTGCAGGGTGCACAGCACAAAGTTGACATGACATCAGATTACAAGAAAGAATGTTGTGTAATTTGAGCGGTTCTGCGATTTTAGAATCTTTAAAGTTGTGTAGTCTGAACGTGGCTTTAGCTCGCTTGACTGATGCCTTTTTTACCACAAAAGCAACATGCTGCCTCTTCTATATTGGCTTGTCACCCCCTGTCATTGGGTTCAAACCCCAAATGTTCCCAAACTGGAGATCGCACATATGGCTTTGCAGCAAGAAACATTGTTTCTACTGTTTTATCGCTTTCAAAAGACAAAAATCCATCAACTGGGTTCAAGGCCATAGCCTAGGCTAATTGTAGGCTACTAGTTTAATTATGGCATGCCTTTCAAAAACCATATAAAAACGCTAAATATTTGGCTGATTAACTTAAAACTAAAGAAATAGTTATTAATGCATTGAGTTTTGTTACAAATTATAATTAATAAACATGGGTATAGACTGAGGTTATCATACACTGAATGTTTTCGTCCACAACATTATTTGTTGACAGTGGCTCAGTGGTTTTCAACACCAGACTCGCAAACTGCCTATCCTCAGTGTCAGTCCTCTCGATTGATTCGATTGGTCAGTTGACCGGAAGGTCACAATGATGAGATGTGCTTGCTAGTGTATGCTCAGTGCAGAGGTATGGGCGAGAGATGGAGAGATTAAAACAAAACAAAACAAAAAAAAAATGTGTGTACTGTGGACATGATCCTTTTCAAAATTGATAGAAAAAAGTGAGTTTTCGAAAATATGCGAATTCGTGTAGACAAGGCCACAGACCAAGCTAAAAGCTACATGAGGATGGCAGCACTCTCAGATAAGGGGAGAAAAAAAGCTGTTATGACGGTAATAGCGGTGACAGGCTCAACACCGCGGTACACCTCCTAATACTGCGGTATGGTAGTGATGCAGTTATTGTTGCAGCCCTACTGATATCATGCGTTGCATTACACAGGATATGTTTAATGCTTGTCATTGCTTCTAAAGGCTATCTTGACTGAGAAAGGGCACACAAACCAAAGGCTTTGTTGGTTTTCTCTGCCACTCATAAGCAGAGATTGAAATGAAACTGTATTATACAACACTTTATTCTACATCCAGTTGTCCTGTAAATGCATTTGGTGCTTGTTAGACAGGTCTGCCTTTTTGGGGAGGGTGGTTTTTGCATTCGGAAATGTACTGAAAATGATGATGACAAATCACTGTATGTGAAGGGATTCAAATAAACTGATGGTTCTCCTGTTTTGATAGGCAGCACTGAAAACTGTTTGTCATTAGCATTTCCAAGATAAAAAGGGAACAGAACAGAACAACTCAGCATCCAACCAAAGCAAGACCAGTCCAGAGGCTGTGAGTGATGTGGAAACTCTTGAATTTTTCGGGTCAGATAGAATTTTCGTGCAAGTTATGAAAAGTTTGGTGATATCTTTGCACTGGTGCAAACCTATCTCTGTGGCACCTTGCTGTAATTGTTCTTGGTTATTATTCCCTCTGTCTCTCCTGCTCCTGTTTACACAGGACACCAGCTAGCTTTGGGCTTTGTTAGTTGTCTTCTCATGCCAGCACCTGACATGCCTTATGCTAGACTGTCAGTGGAGTGGAGTTTGGAAATAGCATCACAGTGCCTTGGTTCTTATGGGTGAGGTTTCACTCATGAGCTTAGGGTGCCTCTTGATGAGACAGGTGCATGGACAAAAACCGAGCAGTCCCGCATGACCAGAAACTGTTAATTGCACTTCATTTACACTTTTCCAAGATCCGCTCAGTGCAGATTATGTGAGAAATTAACATTGTCTTGAAATAATGCTTCATTGAAAATTAAAATGATGTTTTACTGTGGGTTTCTCTTCAAAACCTCTGAAAAACCTTCTCACTAGTATCAAAAATAGGTCTTCTTTTTGCATCGAATCATCATATTTGTACTTTTATTTCCCATTTGTCAAGGATAATGGGAATTAATTTGCACCTCATAGTGGACAGCTCTTGTATCACAGCTGCTTCAAATACTGGGTACTGTGCATGTGAAACAACATTGAATAAGTTCCTAACATCAGATAATAGGACAACATTAGTCTCTTACTGTGGCAAGCTTTTGATATTTGGTCTTTTTTTATAACCGATACCCCTTAAATGTGACCAAATAGCAAAAAAAAAAGCTCTCCCTGCAAATACTGTAGGTCCTCACATGCTTTAAGATGAGAGCAAGAATATTGATAAGGAAGTTGTAAATCAGTCTAGAAATAATATGAACATTTTGTAAGACATCTTATTACCAGGTCTTCATATTATAGAAATTAGAAGTCTCTATGCTTTTGAATGGTATGAGTGAATTAGACAAGAACGGTTTATTTGGTTTATCATTCATTTGTTTTCCTCTGAGTGCTTCCTGAACAAATGTGCCTGAAGTACTTTGTAAATTGTTTTTCAGGTTCGAAACAGAATTACAAAACATGCTTAAAGCCAAAACGTAGCCATTCCATGAAATGATAAGATGTTGACTGGTGAAGTTATTACTGGTACTATATTAGCCTAATCATGGCTGGACCTAATCCAATTGTGCCACAATGAGAGTATTTAATTAAGTTTTCATTTATAAGAGAAATCCTTTTCCTGTGTAATTAATCATTGATTATTTTTCAACCCTCAACAATGAAGCTCTTGTTTTGAGATTGAATTGTCCCTGTGTGTGTGTGTGTGTGTATGTGTGTGTGTGTGTGTGTGTGTTATTTCAGGGATATGATGATGGATATGATGGGGAGTATGATGACCAGAGTTATGATACGTATGAGGACAGCTACACTAACCAGTCTAAAAGGTGGGCAGTCAAATTTACTCGTAAAACAGAAAAGTTGTTTTTGATAATTCTCTGTTATCTTTAATAATGATGTTCAACATCTTACTTTATTTTATTTCAAATACATTAATTTAATTTTATCTGTACAATTCATATTTTCCTGTAGGTAACAATATTATTCTGTTTATATATGTACAGTTTTTTTTTTCAATGCCAAAATTCTTAAATGACTAAATAAATTTTACATTTTATTAAGGATAAATAGAGACTAAACATTTCTATAGTTTTATTTGTCTTATTTTTCAAACAGATGTAATTTTATTTTATTTTTATTTAATTGAATCAGTATAATGGAAGCTTTAATAGCATGTTGTTATCATTTTAAAAGCAGCCTTTAAATGACAAAAGTCCCTGAGGTCTTTGCCAATGGCCAAAATTCTGGGCCTCAGACATGTTCTTACCAACTTATAATAATGAAAAAGAGACTGTTGACAACTGTAATGTCCAGTTTTTTTTGTTTGTTTGTTTGTTTTTTTTTTAATTTCAGTGTTTCTGAATACTATGAATATGGCCATGGAACCAGTGAAGACGCCTACAATAATTACGGTAAACACACATCACATTTGTTCACTATAAAAATAGTGCTAATCGACTTTAACTCTCTTTAACTCCTGACATTTCGATGTATGTGAACTGATTAGCATAAATAAAGAATTGAGAAACGCCTATCTGTACCATTTCATATCATGTATATGCTGTTCTATGTTAGCAAGGCTAGCAAGGCTTGCAGAATTAGATGGAGCTCTGTCTGTGCAAACTGCCCTTGCCAGAATCCAGTTCCATCATTTCCCATAGTGATGTTAAATGCTCCATAGAAGAAAAATAAGGAAAGACACCTTGAGGGATTCACCGGTGGCCGAACCACCAGGGTCCAAGGCGTAACCATGGCATTCAGTTACCGTGGGGCAGGATTTTAGCTGTTCTTGAAAGAAGCCAGTGCTGGAGGCCATCCTGATGCCCAGCAAGGGAGACTGGGTAGCCTTTCAGCCGGCAGTTTGCCTTTTGAACTCATGTTCTCGCAGGATTACACTTGATACCAGGAATCCTGCTGTTTTTGGCAGGAATCCTATGGCTCTCTTCTCAAGCCAGTCTTTTTTCTTTTTTTTCATTGCTGGTGTGCCTGGCCACTCATTTTCAAGCTTGGTCAATTGCACGTGGGAGTCGTCCCCTCCAACCCCCCTCAAATGGGTGCCACCAAAACCAAGAGAGCAGTGATCTGATTTTATGCGTCATAAACACCATTTGATGTGGAACCGACAACTCCACCGTGCCGCTATTGTAATGTCTTGAATCTTAACAAGGTACCACGGGCAGAGGCCAGATTTTCTCTGCTGACCAACTGTGGGCAGAGAATCATCAAATTCATGTACTGTAGCAAAACCAACTGCTCCTGTGGTGTCTTTAATGTGTAAATATAGGACCTTAAAGAGACTCTTTTTTTTTTCTGCTTATATTATGGTATGGTTTTCCATCTACCCCATCTACCCTTACTGTGTGCTATGACAGCCAAACCCTGTGTGGCCTGATACTGAGCAGATTGTTTTGTGAGCGTCAAACTGAACACACCCCTAGACCCTAACCAAGCACTGATTCCCAGCACACACTGTATCTCCGACAGCCGGGTCACGCTGTGAACTCAGCCAGGAATTCAGGCCTCATCAGTTCAGCGGATGCTAACTGATAATTAAAGAGAATGTGACATTTCATATTTTTCAATTCTCTGCTAATGGACAGAGGGAAATGTTTGATAGAGCTTGATGAACAGAAAATGGGCCTGGAACTAATACTGAAAATGGATGTGAAACATTTTATGTCGTTAAAAAGCCTGGCTCTTGTTATTCTCCCATGCTCAACATGAATATACAGCTTAGAAATGTCTCCAGAGGAGTAATATGCTCATCAAGAACAAAGCACGAAATATTTCTTGTACTCTGAATAACTGAATGGTTGCTCATTTTCAAATGTTCTATTTTTTGTTTGTTTGTTTTGTTTTTTTTTCTTTAAGAGGCCTCAGTCATGAATTACATTTGAATGATTTCAGGTAGTCTGGAATGTGCTTGGGAAGAATATTTCACAGTCTTTTCCTTTTGAGCATGGCAAAGAAAACAACCCCAGCTGTGTTTGCTTTGGGGTTTTTTTGTCTTTGGACACTACACTGTGGTTTTGGGCCTGATCTGATAGCACACATCAACAGATGTCATACGGATCTGTTGTACAGCCATCTAATCCTAAATAAAGTAGGTCATGGACCTGCTCTTTAAACAAAGTGTTATCAAGTGTTATCAAAATTCTAATATGGAAAAGCTATTTGTCACTGTATCACATTTGAACAGAAAGCTCTTTAACCACAAATTAAAATTTTTAATCTTTTTTGTTGTTGTTGTTGTTCATTTTACTTCCAGGAGAAGAAGAATGGACCTCCTCCCGACCCAGCCTCAAAGCCCCAACAGCAAGGCTCTCACGGGGGGGCTACAGAAAACATCCCTATGGTAGATATTAAAGGTGCTCCAAATCTGTCACCTCCAAACTGCGCCAAACTTAACAGTTAGGTTCTCTTTCTAAACATTTATCTGGTCCTAGCTTTTTGATCGACTCAACTCCCCCCTTTTAACCAAGGACCAAGGAACTGCATACATAAACCTTGACTTTTAAACATAAAGTTTGTTTTTTATAACATGGACTCATTTGTAGAGTACAAAAGAAAAAAGGTAAACTAAATCAAAACTGGGCAAAGAAACTTGCATTAAACTCCCATCCCTTGGAATGGTATCTCTCTTGGCTTGTCCATTGTATGTCCTTCAAAAACAAAAGCATGGAGTTGCTTTATAGACTTATGCTTCTTGATAGCCCTTAATGGTCTATTTTCCCATCAATGCCAGAATGAATTGCTACTATACCCAGATACTCGATTTGTACATAACATCCTTCCTAATTTGAGAATGGTAAATATTGAGTTTGTATATTTAATTTTAATATTGATATTGGGTATGACAGCAATCAGCTATGTATGTAGCAATCTACAAGTGCTTTGCATTGTGTTTAGCCTGTATTTGTACATAAACATGTAATAATAAAAAAAAAAGACATTAAGCACATGTGTAAGCTTCTCTAAATAGGTGGCCATAATTGTTAAATTTGTGTTGTCATAAATCTGTTAATAAAGCTGAAAGCATTTTTTGTAAAATTAGATACATTCTAAGTACATGTTTCTAGTTTCCAAATGCCTGCTTGGGTTCAGGAAATGGCTAAAATGTTTTGATACTTAAAAAAGGGAAAATCATCTAAAAAAATGAAATTTAGCAACGTTGTCAAGTCTTTTTTCTTTTTCTTTCTTTTGTGTACCAATAGATAAGCTGCATTAATATTACTAAGACTTTGTTAAATAATTTTTAAAGTTAGAGCTAAATTGTTCATTGAATCTTGATTAATCATATTAAATGTATAACATGTTAATGGAACAGCAACTGTTTAGACCAATAAATTGATTTTTATAACATATTTTTTTAAGTTTGACCTCATTAAACACAAATTCTGATTGACTTGTTTGCACTAGCATGACTGTGAGAATGATATGGAGATTAAAGAGGTAAGAACGTCCCCATATTACAATAAGATGTCTAAATGCCTTCAACCTTTGGTGTTGACAAGTATGCCCAAAGTATGTGAATATTTGCATATATTCACAATGTCATCACTCTTGGCAGTGACCTGGATTTACAAATTAGATCTCTGTTTCTGACACCTTTTTTCCCATTTCTGTTCTTCAACTTCAGAGAGTTGTATTTTTGTGCTGTAAGTTGAGTGTTTTTTTTTTTAAATATCACAGCCATTGAAAACCCTTTAGAGATTTCAATTCTCTTTTGTGACTGTTAGAGCCGATTGCTGGTGTTTATTAAGAGAGTAGGTCACGGGACTGTCAAGATGACTAAACATTAAGCAGGTAACCCCCCCTAATAATAACTCGTAATGTTGCAAATGCCAGTCATAAATTATTACGTTACTTGCACTTAAAAAAGTAAACCTGCCCTATCTAACCCCAAATAAGAGCCTCAGCCCTCTAAAACCGCTAATGAATATTAACTAGTAACTTCAAAAAAAAAAAAAAAAATCACTCACTAATATTGTAGAGAGCAAAACAGATCCTAACAATGTTTTAATTAAAAAAAAAGGCTAAAACTGATATTAATATCAGACCAGCTAAAATAATTTACATAACCAGAGACCAAAAAGAAAAAAAAAGAAAAAGAAAAAGAGGTGGTTGCTCTGAGATGAAAATTCTTTTTTATGACGGCTTTTGTCCCGCCTCATATATTGGTTTACTTTTTTGATCGTAACACGGGTCTTCACATCCTGTTTGTAATCCATTAGGCCACATTGCATGCAAGTGTAACTTTGTTTGAAATATCCGTCTTGTTCATCGTCTGTCATATCTCTTTGATTGTGAGTGACACAAAATCCATCTCTGAAATAAGACTTCTTTTTTTTCCCTAAACAGGCGAAATACAAGATGTAACTTGATAGGCACAGGAAATAGTTGGAGCTGGTAAGTGATCACATTTTGCTCTTAAAACATCATGTTCAGTTTCATTTCAGATTTGGTTTTAAAGGTCTTAGTCTAATGTCTCTTGTGATTTAAGTGAGGATATCCACTGACTATATGCACCATTTAATGCAAGAAAGCCCAATCATAATGCAAAGCATTAGATTAATTTTATGATTAAAAATTACAGATTATTTGATAAAAATGTATTAGTCAGATTCAATTGTCCAGATAATTAATATAGTAACAACTGTGTGATTACGTATACATTTTAACTAAAACGTACTGAAATTTTAACTTACTCATGGAACTAATGTTTTATTCAGGACCATTCATGCTCGCCAAAAAGATATTTAAGCTTAAACTGAGTTACACTGAAACAGCAAAAAACACAAATAAACTTCTAAAATCCATGAATATTTACTTTTACAGCCAGTAAGGTTGTCAGTGTATCCCCACTGCGTACAGATGCTGGCAGTGACAAGTCTGCCTGTCTGTTGTCTAAGAGGAAAGCAAATGGGAATCTTGCTTGTTTAATACATAATGCCTCAAAGAGATAAAGATAGATCAAATACATGGGGAAAACACTGGGGAAAAAAAACTCTTTTCAGGAGATTGTTGTTGCTACTTTTGTTTTTTGTTTTGGTTTTTTTTTTTTTTTTTTTTTTTTGTTTTGTTGTTTTTTGTTTGTTTGTTTTTTGGTTGATTTTGTTATGGCAAACTTTATTTTATTCCATCATTTATTAATTCATTAATTTTTAAAAGATCAGTCTTACACTAGTAAGTACTACAATCAGTTTTAAACATTTTTCAATTTGCAGCATTAAGCTTAAATTCATTAGAAAATGGAAGGTGCTGGTGTTTGTTTACACAACGGCTGTATTAATCCGTTTAACCAAGCACCAGCCAGGTCTTTTTGGGCTTCATTTGTAGATAGGAATTGCCCATAAGCATTCAGAGTTTTATAACTGAATATATAGATTAATTATACACTTTACTCGCAAGTCCTTGGAGAATACTGCGCGTACTCAAGTGTAAATGTGGCCTTCCTAGTCAGTTTGTGTAATTAACAGTTCTGTTAATTATTATGCTGGATTTTCTCCATACTCATCTCTACATGCGCGGAATTTCAATAGAGACAGTCACACGTATGTAGGAAGGAGAACTAATCATCCTAACTGACATTTAGACCTAATTAATAAGGGTTTCCCCTCATAGCTTTTTATACGAGGGGATTTCTTTGGACAGTTTAAACAATACCTGCCCTTTAAGGATGCTATGAAGCTGATTCCACATTGCAAACCTATACTTTGTACCTTAAGGAAACAAGATCCCAGATTAACTCAGGTTAAAACATTTTAGAGCCATATATTTTAACCCAGCATGCCTTAAGGATGAACGATGATATATTACGACAAACATATGATATAAAGATCACATGATTGCAGGGAGATCAGGTGATATTCTTTCATCTGTTCCCTCATGAATAAGTGCCTGTGGGTCTGAGTTGAATGCTTAGCCTGAAAAGGATTGTGGTAACTGTATATGACGTTTTACATCTGCGTTACAGACATCTGTTTGAACACTGATTTTATGAGCACTTGCTATCAGATTCATTTGAAGGAAAGACTCTCATCTGTTATTGACCTCTGCTCATTGTTACATAAAAAGGTCATGTTTTAGTGGTGTCTGTAGGAGAGTATTCATTATTAATATTGTTTTCTTTTGTGCACTTTTGTGGAGCAATCTCTGACCAATGACCTGCATAGCACATGGTCAAATTTGTATGCATAGCAAATGGTCTTTATATTTTAATGCTAGATAGACTGCACATTAAACACACTGCAGTTCTTTATTTTAGCTGAAATGGTTATTACATAGTTATATACTGTGCATTTTAATGTGTAAATAGTTCCCAAGGATTGTATTTATCCCGCTTTGGTTTTTTTGTTGTTGTTTTGGTTTTTTTATATCAAATATATGCATCCTATTGTTGTATTAACTGAAAGAACAGTAGTTTATGGCATATGCCAATGCATCAATTCTACCGTCTCTTCCTCCACACAGTCTTGTATCATACATTTCAGATAAATATGTGCTAATACCTCTTCCAGTATGGCAATATTGATGAACAGAATCATCATTTTATTTGGAAGAGATTATTTTGTTGAAACATTACTCTTCATCTGCATTTTTGCCTTTGTTGTTACAAGCGGTTGTATTTCGAAGTGAATGATAAACTCTGAGACCGTCTGTTTCAGTGCCAGGTCAACAGAAAGCTTATTAATGTTGAAGGCGGGGAGCAGTAGAGACACACGATTTCGCCAGACACGTTTGACATGTGAATGGCTGAAAGGCTGCTAATTAAAACAGCTAGTCTCTTCTAATCAATGCCTCCCAGGTGCTAACTTTGTCATCTCATAGCCATGCTAAGGGCAAAGCCGTATAAAACAGACAAACTTTGAAGCTTGGATACTTAGCATTTCATTTGTCGTCGCTCTGGAGTCTGTTTCTGATCAATGAGAGTCTGTACTGAAATGTTTAATTATCCCGAGGGTAACCAAGCGCACACCAGTCTCAAGTCAGCATAAAGAGCCCACAGATATGTAAGTTCCTCTGACATATTTCAACCATGCATTGAATTAATGAGGCATTGTCCTCTAGAGAATAACACAAGCATATTTAACAAAGTAAACTTACAGACAGTCATGGAAAAAATCCACTCCTAACCTATTTTATCTAATAGTTTTACTTGGAATGAGAAAATGCTTTGTTAATAACAACAAAAAATATTTTTTTATTTTTGTATCATTGAAAAATTTGTCACTTACTGAGAAAAAAAAAGTCTTTGGAAACAGAGGGTTGTGGTTTCCAACCCCAAACATGACAGATTACTGCTTCTGCACCTCCCAACAGGGCACTTAACCTCAAGTTTGTCCTGCCGGCACTTAACCTCAAGTTTGTCCTGCAGGCATTTGAATTCTTACTGAGAGGAAAAGCCTGCAGAAACTGTTAGGGTATGGCAGTAAAAGAAGCAACCCAGTATCCAGAAAGTTGTGGATTCAAACTCCAAATCTGACAGTTCACTGTTTATGTGCCCCTGAGCATGGAGCACTTAAACCCTGAGTTTGGCCCTCAGGCATGTGAAAGAAAGTGATAATTATGTCACTCTGGATAAGAATAAATAAATAAATGTTATTGTAAGTGC
This sequence comes from Chanos chanos, assembly GCF_902362185.1. Taxonomy (NCBI): domain Eukaryota; kingdom Metazoa; phylum Chordata; class Actinopteri; order Gonorynchiformes; family Chanidae; genus Chanos; species Chanos chanos. The sequence continues at coordinate 33,469,038 of NC_044498.1, read as the reverse complement.
AGTTCTATTCCATATAGCTGCACAGTAAATCTGGCCATGAGTCTAGCGCAAACAGAACAAATATGTACAAACACTCACTCACTTTCAAAGCAGCTTATCCTAATTAGGGTTGCGGGGGGGGGGGGGGGGGGGGGGGGATGCTTGAGCCTATCCCAGCGTTCATTGGGCAAAGGTGGGGAGACACCCTAGGGCAAACCTGCATGTCCTTGGATTGTGGGAAGAAACCGGAGCTTCTGGAGGAAACCCACGCAGACTCCGCACAGAAAGGACCCTGGCCGCCTGGCTGGGAATCGAACCTGGAGCCTTCTTGCTGGGAGTGCTACCCACTGCGCCACCATGCCATGCTGCCCTACGTACAAACATATTTATTAAAATATTTACATTGCAGCGCACAACCCTCAATTCCCTCTGCAACAGTTTAGATTGTTGTGCGCATGATACGACAATCATTGCATTTAAACATAACTTACATGAGACAAAATTATTACAATATAGTAGTATAGCAATCAGACTTAATCAGCGATGCTTATTTCTTGTGTCACCATCAAAATGATAAACATAAAGTGTACGGCAAAGCTGTGCATTGCCTGTTTGTGACATTCATCAGAGGAAAAAAGGGAGGCCGTAAATGTCAAGAGAAGTACAAATTGCGTATTTAATTGCTCTGCTTTTTAAATCAGATTAGATTCCTGCATCCAAGTGGCATAAACGTTGAATAGAATTTGATTATGTGAGAGAAACACACACACTTCAAAGGTATTAAACAGCTCTCATATTTCATATTTGCAGAAAACAGAGAGCATAGAATTGTAAAATGATGCTAGTAAGATGTATCACAGACGTAGGAAATAAATTATTCTAAATATTGTGAACATTTCTTAAGGTAGAAGGCAAAATATTAATGATACTTTTTTTTCGATTTTTCTACTATTTATAAAAAAAAATTCTGATAATACATACCATTCATGTGTAGGCCATACCTCACACTGTGGTTTCAGCTTGGTACCTCTTTTGTCTTCAACAAAACAAAGAGCATGATTTTCTATTGTTTTTGAATTTTGGAGGATGGCTCGCGGGGTTCATCAACGTCTATTTAACTCAACCCCTTACAGTCATTCTGTAGACACTGAATCATAGAGATGTTTGTTAATTACTACATTTGTTTGATGTCAATCAGACAAGTGGACCAAAGATCCCTTTATGAATCTAGGACCTTGAGTTGAATGTGTATGATCTATTTTAGAGTTGTTCTTGATATTTTGTAACATTTGCAATTCAGTGAGAGGAACTGCAAATATCATGGGCCTTTGAATCTGTCTCCCTGGAAACTTAGGGCACAGGATGAATAGTCCACTTCATTTACCCTAGATTCAATATTCAAAAGAAATTAATTTTGCATAGAAATTCTGGGTCCGTAATGATCTTCTGCGCAGTTATCAGATCTCACCTAACACAATCAAAGTTTGTTCCAGCAGTGTGCATATTCATCTGAACTGACGCTCAAACCCCTTCTCTTACTATGCAAATTAAAACACGTAAACTCAGGGAAAAAAAGAAACCTTTTTTGTAATGCTACACATCACTAAATGTTCAAATGATTTACTTAAACCGCATGGTTCCACAAACTTTGCTTGCTGATCTTGTAAATTGAATTCAGATGGGTTTTAAAACTGCAGGATAACAAACACAATTAGACGTTAAGGACTTTAAGCTCTTAGCCACAGAGGGAGAGGAACTGACACACGGCGCCTCATCTTTATGCAATATTTATATGTCTGTGATCTGACAGTGTGAGTGAAGGCGAGTCTATTGTACTGTTTATTCCATGAAATATGGCCCTATTTTAACTTATTATAGTGTGACGATATTATCCTATTAGAAAGAGCTGGAATTAAGGCTGTGCTAAAGGAAAGCCAGAGAGGTGCATGGTGTGGGTGCAAGAAAGGTATGTTTGTTAATGCAGTCTCGTTCTCCTAACTCTCTCTCTGCTCCATGAAACTCTCTCTGTCAGCCGGTGCTCTCTGTGATCAGTGCTAATAAATGGAGCACAGCAGGAAATCCCTTCCCCATTGTCACTCCCTGATCACAGATAAGTGTCGCTGATGGAAACAATTTTAGAAATAAACTAGCTTTAGTCTTGTTTTTTGTTTTTTGGGGTTTGTTTTTCTTTTTTTCTTTTTTTTTTTATCTGTCGGGTCACTTTAAAAGAGAGATGGGACTGAAGATTTCATCATCATTTAAATCTGTGGAATGGTTACAGCTAATCCTTTGTTGAGGTTGATTTAGATTAATAAAATGCTAACATTTTTGGCTTAATTGGCAAAAAAACATAATGCAATATGGTTCAAAAAACAAACAGAAGGAGGTTTTTGGTGTTGCCTGAGCGGGAAATGTGCCACCTCTGGTAAATGAATGCTTTCGCCGAACTCTTAAGAGATTCTTTCCCCATCATCAGACCTGAAAAGACTACAAAGACCAGAGAGAAGCTGGGCTGACCCCAACTGGATGCTCTCTGGAGTCTTATTCCTAAGGCTCTGGGCCACGCAGTCTGTTTAGATTAGTGGTGAAGAGGTCAAGCAGTTACAAGGAGTGGCTAATAGGTTCAGGACAGTGGTTTTAGTACATATTTAATTCTGGTCTAATGTCTAATGAGCAGTTATACTGTTACAAGCATGCTTTAAATCGATTGACTTTTAAAGGAGATCGTTAAGTCATAGTCCCATGAAAAGTCACGCAACATGAGAAGTAATGAGTTCTTTTTTTTTTTTCAATTTGAGGAAAATAACACTGCTAATAACACTGCTGTCCCAACTGAAATGATTATCTTATTGTACCACAGAATTTTTTCTTTAAAAATCACTGAGACAATCGATAAGATCATTTTACCTCGCCATAATTCTGTTGGCCATTTGGTTAAGATCATGGCTCCATTCTGATCATAACAGTGTTATCCATCAAAATCACACATTCACAGTATTTGAGGTGCTAACAGGACAGTATTCCTGACATAACAGGGCAATGATCTAGAGAGTAGCTGAATACATTTCCTGATTCTACTCCTATGCCTTCAAACAAACTACTTTTTATATACTCTACATTCAGACTACTCACTGAAGCAGAAGAACTCATTTCTGTTGTAAAATGGACATAAGGATTGCACTGTATTGCATTTGCTTTGTGAAATAAACTATTATCATGTGAAGGTCATCATCATAAAATTGCTATAACCTAGAGCTCTCGAATTACTTATAATCTCAGTGTAAAACTCAGCCTTTATGGATCACTAAATTTGTCATCTGTGAGTGTCTTAACTGTGTAACATGTTATCCAATCAAAAATCCAGAAACATCCAATGAAAGACATGTCCCATTACACAGAGTGTAAGGTAATGTACCGTTACAAGCGTATCTTCATAAAACAGATTTACAAATGGTAGTCTACTCTCTCAGTCTATCAGACTTAGCTTCTTCTTCTTCTTCTTCTTCTTTTTCTTCTTCTTCTTCTTCTTCTTCTTCTTCTTCTTCTTCTTCTTCTTCTTCTTCTTCTTTTCTTTTTCCTCTTCTTCTTCTCATAGTTTTGCCCTCTGGGTAGAGTTTAGTCACAAACGTTAATGTTGAAGCATAACAGCTTTGCACAATGAATGTCTCCTACTCAATTCTCTGTCTTGAAATTTTGTATGCTGTCAGTTCTCTCTCTCTCTCTCTCTCTCTCTCTCTCTCATTTTTTTATTTTAATCTCTCCTCCAGCATATAATTCATCTGTTAGTCTAACAACATATGACATCTTAACACTGCTTGCTCCTCTACTGCAGGGCCTTACCGGCTGCCACACGGTGCAGGCAGATAAAAGCAAGCACAGAGGTGAAGCATCCTCTCTCCTGGAATAAGTGCTTAGTACTACAGATAATTAATATGCTGTGCAGATACACCTGGTAAGTAGCCTTTTAACACGTCTAAATACCATGTACTGTGTTACAGTCAGTATTACTTATTGTGACCATATCAGTTATGATCACAGTGCAAAATTATGGTCATCAAAATGAAGGATTCCCTGGTCTTTTCTACTTCTTCTTCTTCTTATTGTTATTATGATGATGATGATGATGATGATGATGATGATGATGATGATGTAATGGAAGCTCTGAAGGGCAAGATGACAAAATGAAGCCCTCACTCCTAGGAACCTCAGGAACTTTTTTCTTTTATGATTTTAAAACTTGCTTCCATTCAAGCCCTCTTTATCACACAGAAATGGAAAGGTAGTCTGAACAGATTGAAAATTATGATTGTTGTAAAAGTTCTTAATCCCTCAAATAAATATTATCTCTAATTCCCCTTAATTTCTCAGGGGCTGGTGTACCAGACACAGTCTGAAGCTAGTACAGGACTGAAAAAGACTTTCAATGAAGAACACACTTTAAAAGTGAACAGTAGTGCATGCCTAAAATTAATCTGGCGCCTGGAATACAGCCCTGTCAGTTTCTTTCATATTTGCCATTCATTCTCAGTGTTCAGTGAACAACTGAGTGTTGTTTGTGGTAATTAGCGGGAGGCCAACAGGCAGAAAAGTCAAAGTAAGCTTATTTACAAAGATCAGAGACTGGGATTGGATACAGTGGGTATACTAAGTCTTACTCCTTTATTCTTTTAAATATATGTATATGTATGTATTGACTCTATGAAGTAATTACTTTGGCCAATGCATTTATCCAGGGGATATTGTCCCTTTGTAAATCAAAGCCTCCTGTTATTAAAATATAAAACACTAGCAAACCCAGTCTTTTTAAATGAAATATAAGCTTTGACAGTGTATTTGTAAAGTGATAATTAGTTGAAACAATAGAGGGCAAACAGTGCAACATTATGCAAGTGGCAATAATGAAATCAGCTGAGGACGGGAACATCACAGATTACTTTAAAATGACTATACACTGACTTGAAATGTAGCTGTTTATTAATTGTCTGTTCATATAAATTGGGAGAACATTCTAGAAAAGTAAATAGGCGTCAATCAGTTGAGAGACCATGTTGTAGATGTTTTTTTTCATATGTGCATAAGTTTCTTGTGTTTATGTTTTTTTAACTGTCTGCTCTGTCCTACTCTGGGATCCTTCCTTTCGTCAAAGATAAAATTGTATGTAAGCTGGGGGAAAAAACAAAACATTTGCAGTAAATGATACCATGTTGTATCTTTAAGGATGCAAAATTAAAAAAGAAAAAAAGCCCAAGCTAGCAACAGGCCCAAATAATTCAAAACCTAAATGTGAAGTCATCTTCATGAAGGATTCCCTGGTCTTGAGCAAGGAGTATGTCATGAGCAGAGTCCTGCAGGCCAGATTGGTATGGCATCTGTTAGCTCTAAATAGTTGATATGACTGATTTGCATTGCAAAGGTAAAATAGCTGCCAGTGTTAGCTGAGCAGTGTATGCCAAAAGCACTCTCAGATCCATTTTCACACCAACCATGAGTAAACAGTTGCCAAGGGCCAGAATCCCCAAGTCCTCAGTGTATGTAAGTGATTTTTTTTCTAATGTGATTTCCATAGTTCTGATCCCATTCTTCAAAAAAAATACCAGTGGCTCATTCTATGATAAAGTTGGTTTGCAAAAAAGAATAGTTTTAGATGTGTCACTTGCCTTCTTTATATAACTTATGAACTCAGCAAAAATGATTAGACATGCACTTAATATACCATTTTATGTGAGCAGGATAAGAGAGACTGACCAAAAATAGGTTTCAGTAGCGTTAATAAAGAAACACCGTCCAAGGTTTTAGTCTATGCACGGCACAGTTAAGAATGAGATCATAGTTCTATTAGCCAAGAAGCAACAAAAAAATGATTGAAGACTCAATTAATACCACCTGAGTGAGATTCCAAATATTTGACAGTGATACAATGATACCATCTGCTTGCCTGGATGAGCTGGCAGTGTCTTCCTGTCTGACACACTGATGACACAGTGGTGACACAATGCTATTGCCAAAGTCAACAGGTTTTTTTTTTTCCTCTGAGAACTAAATATAATTGCATTTATTTTAATGACTGAGGTTCTCTGACAGATTCTTGTGACAGTAACTATAGTTTCTTGAGCGACACAAAAAAACCCCCCAAAAAAACAAAAACAGAGTCAGAGGTGTTTTCCTACCTGTGTGAACAATCATCCTTCACATTTCCTATGTTTGAGTTGCTTTATGTTTGCTCTTTGTTTTTTTCTTTTTTTTTTTGAAAGCGAGAGTGAGAGAGAGTGAAAGCGGATATGGGTGACTGGGAACAGAAAGAGCACCATTTGCACTGTTTACAACTGAGTGGTTCACCATGAAATTGTTTTGTCTTAGAAGATTTGTGTGTCTTGTTTTCCACCAGCAGCTCGGTTCTCAGAATGCTTTCTCTGGTTCCTCAGATCCATGTAGAGTCATTTGTGAAATGAGCTTGAGCTTGGCACAGGATGGTTGCATGGCAAAGCCATGGTGATTGCACATTGAGCTGGGTCTTTCTCTTTCCTTGTGCCAGTCGGAACTGAACCAGACTGGCACCAGGACAAAAGGAAAAGTGATACAATGAGCTTGCCATGTTATTTAAGTGCATGCCCAATGCTTTTTGGCACGTAGTTGCAAATGCCTCATATTCAAAGCACAGTTTAAAAAAAAGAGGGGGGGGGCATTCTAAATAAACATTATATAAATATCTGTCCTGTGAAAATGAAACTATGAGAGCTGAACATACAAATGAGTGTCCTCTTTGCATTTTTCAGCAGATAGATGGAGGCTCTGCAGACTGACCTTGTCCACATCAGCAGGTGAAGCAATGTGTCCTGTTTTCATTTTGCCTTCAATTTATGAATGTATTCACATCCTCCCCAAATACCCATAAGCATGCGAATCGTGTGAATTTAAATGACTTGAGCGGATAAAAATACAATGTTTATGTCACCATATTTATGGAGTGTCAGAGTAACTGAAGCAGATTGCTGCTCTGATCTCGTAGACTGTGTTGCTATGAGTAAAGTAGCAAAATAAAAAGCTTTGCCCACACAGTGACACAGATGCATTCAATCCACTTCAGGCAAAATTAACTTTCAATGTGTGATGGATGACAATGAGAGCAAAATATATGCAACTCATTGGAATGAAACATTTTTCTGAGCTTAAAACATATGATTTATTCTTGATAAATGTATGCCATTTTTTCTTTTTCTCATTTTCTTTTCCTTATTTTTTTATGCTTTCTCATTTGTGCCTCCACTTTGGGCAAACAAACAGGCAGGTATATTGTTACAGGATCAGTTTTCAATTTTCTAGACTATTCGAACTATATAACTACATGCTACGACAACCTATTTGGACAGCATTTATATGTCAAGCTATATACACAATGCAGTATTACAATTTAAAATTCATTACATCTGCTCTGAATGGAAACTTATGCGCCTCTTGTAAAGAATGGAGTCTTATCCTTCACTGCCATTCTTTTATATGCAATAGGTTCCAATGTATAGCATGACCAATCTACATTTTCCAGGAATAAACATACATTCATAGATCCAGTTTCTCTCTCTTCAAGAACATTAAACAACAGCTGCATGCCCCTGTGTTTCATAATTCACGCTAACTCAGACTGATTTCATAATTCATGTCACATTCATAGAGCCGGTTGTGGATTATGTTGAAAGGAAAGACTTTAGAGCACAATAGATGCATTTGCCGTGGCAGTCCATAACACATTCACTCTAACAATGAAATGTACTGCTCTGAGGACAAAATCTTTTAACATTAGTATGGAACTAGCCCAGCTTTTAGCATTTTTCAGTTTTTTTATACCATAGCATCCAAATTTTGGATTTAATTGTATTCTTGGCTGTCTCAGTCTGTAGTCGTCTTTTAAAATGGATGGGGTTTTCTTTGTTTGTTTGTTTATTTGTTTTGGTAAAGTGAAAGGCCTGTTGTAAGATGCATTTCAATCTTGTAATTCTCGGATGACAGTTTAGACACCATATGCTTTGTAATATGTTTGAATTTCCATATTGCAGGCGGCTTGTCATAAACCCTACATCAGTGTCATGATGAATGCTCACTATACATAAGCGCTTCCCATCCTGGCCTTATCTGCTCCATGGAAACGGAACAGCACAAGAAGAGAAGGAGCTTACATATCCTGTAAACATTTTTATCAAATCCGTGAATTGAGTTTTCTTACAATGATTTTTTTTTTTTTTAATAAAATTGTCTGATTTTCTCTTCCTCGTTTCCATTTCTCCTTTATTCTTTTTTTTAATTGACCAGTTTATTGACTTTGTAGTACAGCTCTCCACTAGTTTAGAAAAAAAGAATTCCTCATTGAATCCGAAGTGAAGCAACTTTTTCTTCTAGTCGTAGAGTAGCAGCATAACAAAGGATAGTGTTTCAAAGGGAAATGTGCCCGATGTGCCCATAGCTCTCAGAGACGCTGGATTTGCAGACATGCTGTCAGCTGGAGTGTGTCATCAATAAAAGATGAAGCAGGCCTTGGGTATCTTTCATGCCTGGTAATAAATGGTGTGCTCAACAGTGCCAACATGACCATGTTAGTTCATTAGACAGTCAGACTTACCGCTGTCTCCCAGGCCAGATGTCACGAGCTCTTTATTGCACTAGTGTGTCACCAGCAGCAGAAAAAAAAAATGATTGTCACACAAAGCCAGTTAGTCATTCTGCTTCCAAGGGGCAACTCATGTGACAGTGAATGGAGTCATCTGAAGCCTCACATCTGGCGAGTTGTAATGAAGAGCATAGAGGCAAGGCAACAGTGCTGCAGTATAAAAAGGTAATCTGCCAACTGGAGTGTTTGGAGACATCCCAGTGGCTGTAGTTCTACTAGGAGGGGTAAAAACTTCCAGGGTATGTTTAAAATATGTGCTAAGCCTCAGGTTGGCTAGCATGTTTATAATGGACATAAAAGCAGGTGAATTCTGCACAGGTTCTCTAACTTTATGTGTTACACAAGTCTGGAGGACATTTCCTCCTTGCTATGAATTTAATTAAACGCTGACTGTTGATTTTATTTGCACAACTCAAATGTATCATTATGAAATAGCATAAGAGATTTATTGTGTGGTCTTACAGGAGATGGATTTTTTCCTAACTCACATGATAAAAAATTAAGATAGAGAGAATTTAATCATGCAAAAGAACTCATCTTAACATTGTAAACTCTGAAAAAAAGAACAAGGTCAACAAATCCAAAGGACTTCAAAACTGCTCAGGGTGTCTGTAAACACAGCTTGAAATCCAGTGGTGAAAAGTAAGCGGTGCTTTGCTTAAACAGAGCCTGGCGTTTGTTGTACCTGATTGACATTTCAGCTGTCAGCCTATGACTGGTCCAGAAAAGGCTGCTCACTTGTATAGAATTCATAATCAACATGTTTAGCAGAGTCCTTGGCATTTGTTGCCACTGGTGTTTTTCCTGAGTTGGATCAAAACATCACTTAATATGGCGTAAGCTGTTGACATGTTGACAGCCCAATGAATTACCCCTGAAAATACTTGTTATATTTCAACACTGTCACATTCAAGTGTCCCCTTAACACAGTTTTTGCCCTTTACCTGCACTCTTTCATCCTATTTTTCATGTAATCAATCACATTTGGCATTTTGAGAAAAGTGAGGAGCCCATGAGATATTGGTAAGTATTGTATGTATGTATCTCTACCAAATTTGTGGAAGTGGAAAATATCAGTGGGGCATTGTGGTATGCATAATGTGTGTAATTTATCATGAAACAGCTTGCATTCCTTCCTGAGGCTTTACAGTGTGTGCATGTTTGAGAGTTTTCTGTGACAATATTTCTTTGACAGTTTCATTACTTCCGATATTTTGCACGTGTGAAAAATACGATTCACTGTTAAACCATTTCATAGGCCGACTCGATTAATATCATCGCCATCCTACCATCTTCTCATATATGAATTATTGAGTGTGTTTCAAAACCAGGGCAGAAATGTGTTTTAAAAATGCAAATGTAGTACTGAATATATTATCACATATTCATCAAGCCTTTTCAGAACGCAACTGAATCGTAGACGAAAACATATCTTTTCATTTTCTTTACAAAAAGAAAAAGAAAAGAGGAGGAAGAAAAACCACAACAAAGTTTTGAATAATGTTCTGCAATGGGTCAAAGAAATCACTAAACTACGTAAAATTGAAAACCAGCATGGAGAATGTCTTGGGCTGGGCTGACATTTTTGTAAAATATTACCCTAAAATACGTCACATGTAACCATTTTAAGGAAATGTTTTAGAATTAGGGTTAGGAACAGGGTTAGGATAAATTGTTGGCTAATTCAGAGAATGATATCTCTTGTGAGGCACCTGGTTAGCCAATTAGAAATATGGACTTTCAAACAAGCCATCTCTTTAGGTTTACTGTGCCTGCAGTTGTGGCACAGTAAGAAAACAAAACAAAACAAAAAAAACATACAAGTATGATAGAACATTTCAAAAAGTGGTTTATATTCATTTGCTGTTAAGGTTACATGAAACAAATGTCTCTTTATATTTGCCATATAGAAGCCATATCCATCACATAGAGCAACATTTAGACAAAATTCTAATTTAGGATTCCCGAAACCTTGAGGGAAAGGCTGGGGAAGAGGACTGTTCTATTTATGTGCAAAATACTGTCTTTCATAGTCCGATCACAGTATAGCACAGTGAAATAAAGATCAGTCCTCAACTGAAATTCACAACTGCTTTCAGCAGCTGCTCATCATTATGGACTCTCCATCATATGAATTGCAGTGTTTATCCAGTGCTCCACCACTCCACACAATTATATCAGGCTTCCAAATTCTCTTTTTTTAACCGTAGATCATTACGTTAGATGTTCGCAACTGATTCCAATAAGATTCCCTTGGAGTGTATAACAATTCTACCACTCTGCACATCAGTTAAATGCACAGAGCATTCATATCTCTCAAACACATAGAAAGAGTTATTCAAGACAGCGAGCAATTTATGGAACGGGCTGAGTGATTCATTTATGTCTTTCAGCCCCCCTCCCCCACCGCCACCTCCACCCCACACTGCCCAATTAGTCTCCCTCTTACCTGGTAACAGCCTCCGTCTAGACAAGTGAGGCTGATGCACGTCACCATCGATACATGTGTGACCAACCCATCCATCTTTTCATATTATGAGAAGCTCAGCTTCACAGAGCTGCAGTGCACATGGAGAGCACTATTCATGCAACAGTAACCATAGCTGTATTGACACCTTACCGCCAGTGACCAACCAAAGAGCAAACAGAGGGAGAGAGACCCTGGTCAGGGACGAGGGACCCTGGGCAGTTGCGTTTGTGTAAACCCTTAGTGAGCGAGAGCATACTGTGAGACACTGCAGGAGCGCTAACCTGTGGCCTGTTTTAAAATGGTTTAAACTCTGATTACTAAACTAATTCTGTGCTGTGACACGTATACATTACCATTCACTCTGGATCCCAATGTCTACACAGATTTGTGCTAGTGGGTGAGGGAGACAGTGGCATATAATGTGGTTTGATGATAAAATTTGTTTATTTTCTAGCCCTGTTTTTGCTCTGTTGCTTGCCAACGCTTGTGTTGTGGATCTAAGCCGATCATGACATGAGGTGCTTTCCCTTTGTCACCTACAGGGACGACTATGATAAATCATAATTCAAATCTCCTCTTCACAAGCAGATGCATTTCACCTATGCAGTTTTTTGCACAAGGGGTTTAAATGTCTCAAAAGAAATTCAATGAAAAGACTTTTTAAAAAATCTTGTTAGAAAATTAGAATTCCATCCTTAAAATCTGATGTCTCAGTCACAACTTTTTCATACATAAATTCCAGTGAGAGAGTTCAGATTTACTTGCACAATTAATTAAGAATAGTTAGTAAACAGCAGACATTTCACACCTTAGTAATTTACAGTTTTTTTTCTTATTGAACTCCTTCTGATAGTATCACTCAAACTGTGTGTTTTACACTCACATTAACTGTACAGTATGATTAAATATCTTCCTCAAAAAGATTTCCCGTTTATGCAATGTAAATATATCTAATCTACTATATACCGTCAGTGTATTTTATTTGTATGTATCTGTACATAAGGAGGCGGCACGGTGGTGCAGTGGGTAGCACTGTCGCCTCACAGCAAGGGGCGGCCGGGGTCCTTTCTGTGTGGAGTTTGCATGTTCTCCCCGTGTCTGCATGGGTTTTCTCTGGGAACTCCGGATTCCTCCCACAGTCCACAGACATGTAGGTCAGGCGAATTGGAGACACTAAATTGCCCATAGGTGTGAATGTGTTTATCACATTTCCTGCCTTTCACCCAATGAGCACTGGGATAGGCTCCAGCACCCCCGTGACCCCAATGAGAATAAGTGGCTTAGAAAATGAATGAATGAATGTACATAGGGAAATGTAACTCATACTTTTAGAATTGGTAACTCTTTAAAAGATCTTTCTGGATGGCTGCTTATCCTGCTTAACTTTTTGCAGTTATGCATGTTATGAGATGAATGATTATGGCATCATTGCTAGAGGTGATACTTTTGAGAAAATAAATAATTTATATGTGAAATCAATTCAATATCTACTCAAGCTCAAACCATACATATCAAGAAGCTTGCCTTTCTGCACGAAAGTGAGGGTATTTGATTTCATGTCTTTCTCCATTAATGACAAATTGATCCACTTTGTCCAGAAACAAATGCCCCGTAAATATGATATAAGCCCTTAAGTACTGTGAATATAGAAACAGAGATTTCTAAGTGTGTTCATCTACATGTGCAAAGACTGCCAAACTTCTAATGAGGCCATTCAGACATATGACTGAATCGAATGTAATACTGCTCTGATCAGTTTGCAGCACAGTGCACCAGTCATAATCATTCAGACCGGTCCCTCACCATAGCACTGGCGAATCAGAAGCTTCAGCCAGAATATAGACAACAAAAATAAGCAGGATACTTATGCATGCAGAAGGAAAGTAATTGAAGACGGTATCCAGAAATGTGGAGAAATTGTTTAAACACGTTAAGACCTCAGGGGTGGGAAATGCGTTGAATTCCAGGCCTCATAGGGCATTGATAAATCAGTAAAATAAATAAATAAATAAGTAAAAATGAAGCCAGAACACTCTTTTACAAAAGGATTTGTTTTGGAACCATTTTTCTAATGGAAGTCACTGACATTGACATGCCCATACCCCAGACCAGATATCACTGGATTATTACTTTCTCAGCCAAGCTCCTTTGTTGATGTGTGAAAATTCCCAGAGGGTGACTGCTATAAGCTGTTGAAGTCGATTGCTAGCTTGCATTGACCTCACCTTATCAATGTGGCAAAAGCCCCGAAGCAGTGTTTGCTCTGCTTTTGTCTCCAGTGAAAACACTGCATCTCAGTTTTACTGTGGAATAAAAAGGGGAAATCTCAGGAAGTCTGCAAACAGCAAAAGTACTTTGGCATTTCCTTATATTTCTTCCTCGCTTAGTTTCTCTTAAGTGACTTTTCCCATCTAGTAATTTTAGGATTATTCAAAGTGTTCATGATGTCAGTAAGTACGTGACTGGGGACGGTTTCTTTTCATTTAACTGTTTTGTTGACCAAAGGTTTCATATGACCTTTTGACTTTTAACGGCAGAAATTCCATCTGAAAACTCAATGTGCGAAGCCTTTTATAACAGGATGGTAAGGAAGATGTTTTTTGCCAGACTATCAGACACTATGATAGTTGAATTACTTGCACACCGATTGCTCCATAGGTTGATGGGTTTGTTTGCCCCTGACAACACACAGGGCAATCACAAAATGCATTTTAAAATGACAGCTGCACTTTGCTTTTCAAACTATGAAATCACTGCCACTTTGAGTTATGAGAAACAGGTGAATATGTATTGAATAATCCAATAGAAATCTATGATATAGGTTTTTAAAAAAAGTCTTTTAAAGTTGCTCTGAAGAAAAGATGGAAATTCGCCACACGATGAAACATGTCACACAGAGAAAACTAAAATGGTAGAGTTTTATTTTGATAATCTTTTGAGGATATTCTTTTCTCCTGGGTGCCTCTTTCTTCGTAATTGGAAAGTCCAGGGAGAGTTTTTGTCTTCATCTCTGTGGTTTCTCTAACTGTGTGTGACAAATCTTCCCATTTCCCTCATTGTCTCAGAAACTGAATATATGACACGAACATTCAATTTCCCTGAAGAAAGGAAGGACACCAACCGAAATGAGCCATTTGGTGCCTTTTGAGGGCACTCGAAGCAGTAAAGTAATTTGTAAAGTTGAGTGAAATTTTGCTGCAGGAAAGAATTAACAAATTTAATTTAAACAAGGCAGACAGCGCCTAGTTGATTGATAATATATGCTTGCTCAATTTAGTAACTGTTTAAATTGTTTTCCTGACATTGCAGAATGATTTTTCCATCTTGCAATGTCAAGAAGACAATTACTGCCATGAGTGAAATTCATGAATGAAACGTTACTCTAATTGTCTACCGTGAGTTTCATCTCCTTAAAATATGGGAGAAAACTGGACCCCTGGAAAAAAAGCTTAGTTCAGATGAAGATTTAGACTTTTCTAAAAATGCTTATTTGTATCGTTATTAATTTAACATGGACAGTTTCCACTTGTCAAACCCTGAGAAGAACCTGGAATAGCTTTGAGGCAGATACAAAAGGTACTTGCTTTGTACTTTGATTTTCTGTAGACGTTTCATTTATTTTCAGGGACAGGCATCGGTCAAGATCCATACACGTGTAAAGGGCCTAGCATGGCTCAGAACTCTAACCGCAGACAACAGCATAGCTCAGAAAAACAGTAGCAGAGATCCTCATTGTAATTCTCTATACTGAGCGCTCCTAGAGCTGCAGTGAAGACACAGAATACACATCAGGAGTGATAAAGCCCAGCATTCAGAGAAGGCCAAGATCCACTGAGAGTGGGAATGTTCAGTTTGGTTTGGTACAACACAAGCTTCTTTTTTAGATGTAATTCATGATTCTCACATACACTTTAACCACTCGGGGGTACCTTTTTGTCCTCACAGAATTTACTGGAGAGTAAGAGACCATACTTCTATTAAAGGACCTAAATGGCAGGGCAATTGGCAATAAAACTTTTATGTAAAATGACTGAAAGCATTTTTGGACATTTCTGATTTAAAAAAAAAAAAAAAAAAAAGGCAACTTCAGTTACTGGTTACATATGTGAGGGCAGGGTTCTGCCTAACGCAGAACCAAAAACCTGAGCTATGAATATTACCCTAGAAAGAATTCACCTCATAAGAGTTGTCAATCTTTTTCAGAAACAGAACCGTCACCAAGGGGCCCGTTTCCTAAAATAAACAGTGCATTTGTCTCTTTAGAAAAAAACAAAACAAAACAAAAAAAAAAAAACATTCCATCTAAACTACCGTTGATTTTTCGTATATCTTTGACGTGATGAATTATTCAATAGGGTGCACATTTAACAGACTTCGAATGGTGAGAGCATGCTGAGCTCCACCACTGCTGTATCATTACATAGCCTGCCTATTTTGACAACCAAATACTGGAGCTTGGCAGCACTCATCAGGCTCCCTAGCACACTGAGGCATGCACTCACACACTAGTTACTCACTTTCTCTGACATTTGCATTACAGAAGAGACACATGTTTCAGTCTGATTCTGGAGCTGCATTGTACATGATTGTGGTTTACTGGAGGAGATACACACCCTATACCACACCACAAACTCACACGCTTGTTCTGGGAGATGACTGGGAAAAGAACAGAGCAACTCTCCTCTGCAAAACAACAAAAGAAATCATTTTAATGAGCTTTAATTTGATGTGGATTAGGTTAGGTTAGATTCAGACCTAAAACACATCCCAGCTGACGGTAATACTTTAAATGAATGGGAATGAATTGAGCTGAAAGCAGCACCCCACATGA
Source organism: Chanos chanos (assembly GCF_902362185.1). Classification (NCBI taxonomy): domain Eukaryota; kingdom Metazoa; phylum Chordata; class Actinopteri; order Gonorynchiformes; family Chanidae; genus Chanos; species Chanos chanos. Next base: position 33,453,102 of record NC_044498.1, on the reverse strand, counting down.
GGAGGATTTGGAACGAGCTTATGTCGCACCCTTTGCTGTGCTGTGCTAAGCGGGCTGTAGGGTCCTCTCTATGGATCTTGCGCTTTGCAGCTTTGCACGTTGGGTAAGTATTTTTAGACTGTGGATTTTCACCATCTGTGCACGTTTTTACACACATTTGTTCTAGCCCCTACTGCTACTACATTAGAACTTTCAGTGGAAGAGGATGTTGGAAAAACATTATATGGTTTTGATGTGATACTGAGAGGATCGTTTGAGATACGTTGCTCATTTTAAATAGCCTAATAAACATATATTGCCCTTTTCCCCTCTACGTACTCGCCCTACATGTACACGTCCACAAATAAGTAGCCAGGTCTCACTGATTTGCCAGTCACTCACAATTAATTTGAAAGAATATGACGCCACACGGCAGGGTTAAGTGTAACATGCTGCGAGCTACATGTTATACTGGCTTGGAGTAACGTTAAAATCGATGCACACAAAATTAATTCAGGAGAATCCACTGCTACGTGATACGAACATATCTTCTGTTCAGACGGTATTGATTTCATTTTGAGTTTCTGATAGACTATATATTGGCTGCATTTAACCGCAGGTGTGATATTATTCTCTGGCGCGAGGTCAAAACAGCATCTTTCCTCGCATTCTCATTTATCGATTTGCAAGGTAAGCAACACACTTCATATGTATGAGTGTATTTTCTCATTAATGTACAATTAACATATAAGGCAACTCAACATAGGAAGACATTGATACTTACTTAATAAATTAATTTGGCTCATCAAATATCGACAACAGGCCATGCATCGAACATTAAAAAAAAGAAAAAAATTCCGACACATCTGTCATTGCTGTTGGCGAGCCTAAATCCCTGACTGCAGGTCCTGCTATCTCACTGATCACTCAGTTATCTTTTGTGCTGTCTTGAGATGCATGACACAGGCCTAGTTCCAAACCTTCGCAAAAATGTTGACTAAAATTATGCTATGAAGTACTTGACATTGAAAAACAACACAAGGATTATGCGACACTCCAGATAAAGGAATATATTCCATGAATGGGATGCAAAAACATAGTCTACTTTTGCCTAAAAATTAAAGAAGTGTTTTTGCAAACTGACAAGCTGTTCACAGAACAGATAGACAACATGAAGGTGGATATTAAAAGGTAAAAACAATCTGTAGGCTATTACACGACAGAATGCCAGTGTTCCAACTGATCGGAGTTGTGTTTGCCCACCCTGCCCCAGTAAGATGTCAGCTATCACATTTTGCTGTTGCTGTGGATGTATAGGCTAGTGTGTGTGTGTGTGTGTGTGTGTGTGTTATGTGCATGATGTTTGCAGAAGTTAAAAATGCATGCAAGGTAAGTGCATCCTATTCCATTGAGTGTAAACAACGTGAATTAACCACCTAATCTGATATAAAAAGAATTGACAGCAAACATGGATTTCAGTATATTAGAACTGAATATTTGCTATGTAAATGTATACATTTGAGAGGACCACTGGCAAGCTGAGAGAGAGAGCACTGTAATTTCAGAACAGATACAAAAAGGCAATATATTCATCATCAACCAAAAGTGTTCATTCAGATTTGTCAAACTCCTGCATAGTCACAAGCAACCAAATAACAAATTAATTTACATATTGCTTATGGCATGTCTTATTGAGGGTAAACCCAGTGGGAAAAAGCCATTTACTTGTGCGGTTTATTTTGTTAAAGGGTATAAATTTAAGGGAGAGGAAACTGTTAGGGCTTAGCCTCTTTTATGTTCATGTCAGAGATTGTTGCAATGGTTGCCATCTCACAATGGGATTGATTTTTTAAAAAGCCTCCGAGCCATCTGAGCTTTATCTTGATGTATTCATTTAGAGAGAGATTGTCAACACTGAACACAACTATTTATTTTTTTCTTAATTCATCAATGTCAGCAGGCCAAGGATTACTTACAACCAGATCTCCACACAACCCTAGCAGAGCTCATTTCAGCTCTACTCCAGATGTTTGGTGTCTGGCAAGCATAAAAGGCAAGAGCGGGCTGAGACAGCCCATCTCTTCTCACTCTTCTCAGGAACAAAAAAAAGAAAAAAGAAAAAAAAACAGGCAGTCACTCAGCCGGTTGATTGTCAGTACTATTATGTCCTCCCAGCATCCTCAGAGGACTCCTGCAACTTGTGCAATTCACTCTATTAACAAGGGGTTTTTGGGTTTCCATTTTCCCTTTGATGTGTCACACTCTGATAGGGGCGTGTTTTTAATACGTGTGACAGGATCCACTTAACAGCAAGAAGAAGAGGACCAAGAGGGGGATACACTTCTGATCATGGACTAGTAGAACTCCCCTGGTAGAAGCTAAAGTGGAGACAGCACTTGGTTTGCAGTGACACAATTTCAGTGTGTTTGTATGTGTGTGTGTGTGTGTATGTGCGTGGGTGTGTGTGTGTGTGAGAGAGAGAGAGAGAGAGAGAGAGAGAGAGAGAGAGAGAGAGAGAGAGAGAGAGAGATGGGTTTTAAGACAGATCATCATTAGCGATGGGATAATTAAAGCAACCTCGCATCACAGTAGGGTGAGAATACTGAGCGGACAGGGCCACGCCACACTCCCTGCTCTTCCACTGCTATTTCTGTCTGTTTATACCACTTTGGATTCCAATTAAAATGAATTACATGCTCAACAGTGATCCTTTTGGGAAAGAGCCTTAGAAGAAAATGCACCCAGTTCATCTTGAGCATTTGCTCTTTAAATCTCAGCTCAAAAAGTTCACCCTTCACTAAGAAAATGTCTTAACTCGTAATGTAATGTGAATGTTTACCTGCGTAAACTCTGTGTTCAGAGAGGATATTCTTGTTTAAAATAGTCTTTACATGTCTTTTGGAATCCAAAGAAGAATTTACCCTTACAAGGGAAGGAAATGATGATCATTTTGCTCAGTTGTGCACACCAAAATCACATCAAGCAAGCAGACACTTTTTACTCAGAGAAGAGGTGGTATTTGAAAGTCTCCCTGGCTCAGTTCAAAACTGCCCCCCCCCTTTTTTTTTTTTTTTTTGAGGTTGTCTCCAACTTTACATGTAATTGGTTATGACAGCAGTGCTGCAGGTGGAGCTTTACTGTGGGTGAAGATTTTGAAAGTGAAGTTAATCAAATGTGCAAGAGGTCACGTGTCTAGAAGGTTAATGAACCGAACCCCCAACTGAATAATGAATGGTTTACATACAGCCCCAGGAAGCCTGTTTCCAATTTTACTACCAGCAGGGTTTTTCGCATGCCATGCTATACTTGCTAATTCTGTTCTGGTATAGAGGAGTTTTTTGGCACTAACTGCTGTTACGCTGAAGATTGCGCTGAAACTTTTATTCTCATATAGTGGAATCCATTTATCAAAGCACAATAAGCCCAGGCACACATTTTGTGCATACTGGTTTGCAGTTTTGTGAACAGCAATTCCATTACATTTAAATAATTATCAATGTCTGTGACTTAGAAACAATTCATTAAAAGATATTGTGTGAAGTTTCAATAAATATTATTTCAAGAATGTGAAGGATCTCATTTTTACTGTATCTTTATTTCTGGACCATTCAATAAATAAACCGTGAGAAGTCTTCTTTCCCATGTGTAGACAAAGGCAGTTTATCAAGCTAATAGATACATAAAGAAATGCATACAACAAGGTTTTTCTTTGTTAAGAGCATTTTCTGATTCTGTTTCTGTTCAGAAGAGATATATATATAAAAAGGAAATTTATTAGGATAATTTATGACATGAATATACATTCCATACAACAAAGCATGTAAACATACTGAAATGATTGGTCATGTGATTTTTAATTAACATTTTTAGTTTTAAGATCATGTATATGTCACTGAATACCAACTATAGAGGAATTTGCTACCTGATACAGTGCAAACCCAGAGAGTCTAAATAGCTACTGGTTCACATAGCAGCTGTTTAGCAATAAATCTGAAACTAAATCTGAAAGCACACCCAGGAGAGGGGCCTTGGTTTGCCATATATGTATAAAGAGTCACAAACATTGATAAATAGTTGGTTTATATTAATTCAGGTTTTTTTTTATTATTATACATATAAAAGGCTTTTTTGTCCCCATGGCTTACATCAGACTGTTTTACCCACAGAGCCGAGGGCTGTGGCTAAACATAAGCTGAGGATAAAAGATTTCTGTGAATGGTCCCTGAGGGTTAAGGTAATCATTTAGAGAGCTGGCTGTGTCACAAATGCTTTGTTCAGGGTCAGCAAAAGATAGCAGTAGCTGTGAAAGATTTCGTTTATATTTCTTGAATAAAGGCATGTGCCTGAGGCTGCTATTTCCCCATCATATGAGGGAAAAAATCCCACCAAACCCAACAGACTCCCTTCATCAGAGGATATTACACTAGGCTGAATAAAAAATACTTTACTTACAAATATGGTGGAATTTGCAGTGTGGAGATTTGTGTCTGGTTTGTCTTGTATTGTGAAAGCCAGGGTCATCTGGAGAATCTCTGTGGTACTGGAACATCCCTGTTTAGTGAATGCCAACAGCACTCTAATGTTTTAGCCAATTAGAGCATTATTTGTGCTGCAGTTCTGTTGGATACAGCACATGTACTCTCACAGAGAAACAATGTACAATGAAGCTTGCTTTAAATTTGGCTCCAGACTAGATAAACATCTGAATGTTTGTCTGCAATATATTCTGTGTCTCTGCCCTAATTTGACTCTTCAGCTGACTAGTGACAGTGGATGGGTCTCCTTCTTTCTAACTTTCCTCTTTTTAGGAAAAGCTGTTTTCCTTGCCTCTGTACACCTAGTTATACCCACTGGACAGACCACCCCTGGGAGACTATTTAGACCCTTTGTGTAAATGTCTTCTGCATGATGCACATGTTCAGGGCTGTCTGATATTTGCAGAGGAATTTATTAAAATCAAGCTCTATATTACCCCAGTATTATATTTCTGCTTTGCTTACCTAGAAAAACAAATATGCCATGATTACTTTTCATTATGAAAACTATTTTGGTTATTACGACCTGTTGAGACCAACCTCCCAAAATTGGGATTTGGATTAAAACAGTGTAGTTCTCAGTAAATGAGGAGTTCAGATTAATATTTTCAGCTGCCAATGTATTGTAAAATCATTACACGCTGAAATGGACCTGACTGAATAAAACAGCAAACAATTTAATCTATCTGTGTCTATGCCGGTTCCATAATTGTGGGAGGTTGTCAAGGCTTCAGGTTTAATTTATGAATTTTAACATCTTGAATCCCAGTCACAGTTTCTGTGTTGTAGACAGGTGCAACATGAAAGATACTGTTATTACACAGCCTCAGAAAAAGAGATAAAACACACAAAAAATCAATGAACCTTCACTGTTTGGTACAATACAACATGATAATGTTTGTTTATTTGACCAGAAACCTTGGAAATATGCAATAATCTTTTTTGTGCTTCATTGAAAGAAAAATTGTTTTTACAGCGCTCTCAAGGGGCCACGTTGTCTGAGCAGGCTCAGCTTTGTGAGACGGAAAGGAAGCAAGGCCTCTTGGGATAGAACACTTCCTCCTGATGAATGAGGGAACACAGAGAAGCTCATTTGTTTTCTGGCTTCCAGCATCCACAGTGGGGCACCGCCAGGGATCTGAGCTGCCTTACAGCTATCCCCCTATCCCACTGTGAGCTCACCCCATCACACCAACAGACACAAACACAAACTTATTAGAGTTATTTGTACCATACACAACATGGATAATGATGTTAGTCGCTACATATTCTGCGTGCTTTCCTCCCGCTCTCGGGCAAATTTAGAAAAAAAGATTGCCTTGAAGGAGAGAGAGAGAAAAGGTGACAGTTCAGGCTGATGGATTATCACATGACGCAGGGTATTGTTAGAGAAGAGAGATACATGGCTCTTTATGTCTGTTCCTAAGAATACACACAGTACACTGCCAGATGTGTCAACATAAAAAATTCCAGAACATTGTACTCTGTTTTTGTTTTGTAGTTTTTATTATAATCTGACCTTGGGCCTGAAAAATGTGTTAACAAATTTTTATTTGTTAAAACTCTGATATTTTTACATCTCTACTTTTTGACACTGTCCTGCATACACAAGATCTTAGCGTATTTTTAGTTGTTAGGTATGTCATGAATTGGGATTATAATATAACTGCCAAAGTTGTATAACCCCTGCATAGTTCAATAAATCTCCTGTAGGCCTGAAATGATCCGTTCCTACCGCTTGCATTAAAACAAATTACTCCATTATTGCCATATCTGGGCACTTTACCAAATCAGCTGCCTTTTTTACATAATCACCATTAATATTATCAGTGATTATGTTGCATAAATTAACTGTAGAGAATAGATCTCATTAACAGACATAGCTAATCCTCAGTTTTGCATACTTTCCCCATTCATCAACTGTTTCATACTGTGGTTAATGAAGAGGGATTTTCTTATCTGATGAACTTCTATTAGGAAATAAATAAATAAAATTATTTGTTACCCAAAGAAATACAACTTAAACAAAGCAGTAAATACCAGTTAGAATGCCCTCCCACACACCCGCCCCGGCCCCGGGTTCAAAATTTAAACTCAAAATTTAAACATCATGAAACAGTTGCCACAAGAAGTAACCTCTTTCATTTTTCAATCTCCACAAATACATCACTAAGGTTGTCTGAGAGAAAACAAGAAAACTGTCAAGAAAAGAATGTTTTGGAAGCTTTGACCAGTTGACTGTTTCAAAAGCCCTACTGGACTTGACCATACATTTTACACACATTGTTTTTTGTATTTTAAAGTATGCCTCCATCCACCACACAACACTCAACTGTGTGACAGTTAGACAACACCACACATCCCCAATTCTTTTCTCTAATTTCAAGGACATAAAAACAGCAATCATCACGTCTCAGCTGAACATTTATGATTTAACATTTAAGTGTTAACACTTCAGTGTGAAATTCAAAATTCACCCTTCATATAATTACAGGTTGTGGGAATCAGATACCACAAAAGGATGGAAGTCAATTGGTTAGGCTTATTCACAGTGTTACAGAAATGCCAGCATAAATGCTTATGAGCTTGGATTTATGTTTGCCATGCTATAAACTGCTAAACATTTAACACGGAAAGCATGAAGATAGATGGATTTGATTTTCCAGAGTAGATATTTTTTCAGTGAGAAAAAAATGTCTTTAAGAGGTTTTATCTGTACATTCTTTATTCTTTATGTTGCCGCACATTTTTACCTAAGGATAAATCACAGCCTTTGCTGTTTTGTTTTGGGTAGTAAACCACATAACAGTTTCTCTAGCAATATAAGACATTGGTTTGATCAGTCTATATCCACTTACATCTGTTTGTTTGTCTGTGTTTAATGGGCCTGTTTAGTCAGACTTTTTCTGACTGTAAGGAGATGAAAATACCATAGAGTTAGACTGTCAGAGCCTTAAATCCGGATACACGCAAAGGATGACGTCATGAGACTTTGCAGCCCAACAGAACATTAAGGAGAACCCCATCTGATTACCATTAAAATCTGGTACTTCAGCTTTGGATTAGGGTGGAACTGTTTCATATAAATACAGATAACATCTTCAAAAACAGATTTGTTGATTATTCACATCATGTCCATTTTCATTCATTTTTAAAACAAATAAAATCATTCAAAAAATACTTCTATGTTGTGTTACTTTTCAAAATGGTGAAAATAACAGTGAAAAAAAAAGCTTTAGTATTTAGTACATAATACTGTCTTGAAGTGAGACATAAAAAATAAAGTTCATCATTTGTGAGACTCCCTGCCAGTTTGACATGTGATCACAGACAGAAGAGACCTCTGTGAGAACTCCTGTGAGCTCAAAGAAACAAATGAGGAGCCAGTGATTTCAAAACAATCCCCTCAACATTATCTCATGTGGAAAGACAATTTACAGTAAGTAGATACTATTCTGACAGTGACTGATAGTCCTTGGCTAAAGAAAGAAAAAAAAAAAAGCATTCTCTCTTTTCTCATCAGTCCAGTACGTATGACCCATAGCCATGCATACGCAATGGGAGAAATTGGTAATTTTTACCCAAATGTCCCATTTAAAAATGTCCTAGATGTCATGAAAAATTGAGTATGTTATTCCTGGTTCCCAAGCGGGGAGTAGGGAGGAAAGAGCTAGTTACTCAAAGCTCTTCCATCAGACATTTAAAGAAATCATTCCTAGCGACGCAAGTTACAGGCGCTCTCCTGCCCTTATGTCCACATGACACATTCATTTCCTCAGAGGGGTGTGGAGGGAAAAAAATCTAGAGTGTTAATAAGTTCCCAGTGCCCTAGCCTCTAGCTTCATTTGCATTTTGGGTGCAAATAAGAAACTTCCGATTCGCCTGGTACACTGAAGTGCTATCAGGACTGAAATCCCAGTAGCTTTCTATTGTCATGAAAATATGCTAGCCGCCATAATGTCCTAGTTCCTCTGCTCTCCACCTGCTGTTAAGTCAACTCCACAGAGCAGATGTGCGGTCAAGAGTCAAGAAATCCTCTCTCTTCTGGAAAGATTGGGTAACTGGCTCCCAGTCGTTCTGCAGTGCAGTACATTATGTTCTGATTTGCTACCTTTAATGCAAATTGTTTTCTGTAGATGGTTGCAATGATAACTACATAATAACAGTGACAAATGAAAACTGCCTTCATCTGCTAAAGAACTATACTTAATTACATTATCACCAATATATGCGATGACTGAGTATCAGTCTACAAATCAGAATGGAAACATTACCAGTATAGCGGCAAAAAGTATTTTGTAATTCTGTTATTTTCAGCGCTCTGAAACTCCATTTGATTATAACAAGACTTGGCCATCATACCAAAGCTTATTATAAGAGAACAGAACATGTGGAATACTTTCAAAGACATTTAGTGCTGGTGGAGAACGTGAACTTTTGTTATTTGCAGTGTTTTTTTGCCCTTCTGAACAAACATGCTGAACTTTTCTTGGCAAGCAATGCCATAATCTATCAGTCCAGCCCTAGATTGAAAAAGGAAACTGCATGACAAGGTCAAAAACTCATTTTCAGACACAGTTGTGCTTTAAATAGAGACGCATAATCTCTCTGTGCAGCATGGGTTTTGGCTGCTGTTTGTCCGCTGAGCTTGGTTGGGCTTTCGGGGATAGGGTTGTGACACTGCACAATTAATAAATTGGGGCAGCTGCAAATTTGAGGGTTTTTTTCTTTCATTCTCAAGAGAATTTCAACAGCATGTCCTCGGGGACCTGGTCGCATTAGCAATGGTCTCAATGATTTATAGAGAAGGGGTACCAAAAGCTCCATTGGTTTTGAGGGACATTGAGCTTGAAGATGAAAAAAAGTGTTCAAACTGGAGCATGGAAGGCTCAAGCCAAAAGCAGCTCTGTGTAACCAGAAAGATGGGCCATAGACAAATTCAAACAATAAATTTCCTATCAGTGCGCAAATAACACCAGTAACGATTGTGAGAGATTTTTTAAACCTATTTGGCATGCAAAGGAAAGTAAATCAGAGCTTTCTTTTCACAAATTCAGCTCACTGCGTGCATGTAAACATTATATTTGGCATCCTCTCCCATTGGTTGTGTGTAATCAGTGTGTTTCCTAAGGGTCATTAAGACCCTTGACAGGTCTCATAGTCAATGGAGCCACTTGACTTCTCTGTTGTCAGACAGCGCTAATAATTTTGATGTATAGCACAGCCAAATTAACAGTGAGACCAGCACTGAGTCTCTGCTCTCAGGTACTTAACATCTCCACACTGAGCTCCATATTCATGTCCAGAATATTAGCCCATCAAGACAATGTAATTTCCCTCAGCTCCTCAGCTGCTAACACAAGGTGATTCAGAAAACAACAACATGTAATTTAACAAGTGCTCAAGCTGTGTATTCTTAGTGGGCTTGAGCTATAAGATGAATCGCAGGCCATGTTTTTTTTTTTTTTTTTTAACTCATCTGGTATGCGTTTTATTAATATTTTGCTGCCTTTGTTCAGTGGTACAAATCCATTTGTTATCTGTATGCCTATAATGTAATGCACAAGGGTTTTGGTCTTCCACCTGACATTCAGGATAAGCTGATAAACATTTTTTGCACTCTAAAGAACAAATGCAATTCCATGGGTTCTTTTTTCTTTTATAATCCCTTAGCATTGTTTACTTGAAATATACAGGGAATAAACACACTATTAACAGTTTTGTCCTTAATAGATATTTTTACCTTCAACAGCAGGACCACTTTGTTAAAGCACCAAATGTCACTCACTCCTTATTTATTTGTATTGTGTACTACTAGTCAATAAAGGGGCATTCACATTGTATCAGTTGTTTGGGAAAATCATAGAATGAAGTGAAGGGGAGTTTGAAGTAATGAGGTTGATAATGTCAGAAGCAACTAATATTCCCAGAGCTAATGATGACATTAAGAAAAAAACATTCCTCCCCAAAAATTTCCGATTCACTTCATCCTCTTTATCAAAGTAATGGATCTTCCCTCTGCTTACATTTGTATTGCAGTCTGGAATATTTTTCTAATCAAATGCAGGGGGTGTTGCTGAAAGCAGAGAAGGGGTGTGCTGATTGATCACACTGGGAGGGTACAACAGACTACAAAAAGTGTGTAGTACAAGCCATATCTTGTGGATGTAATTTCATCGACTTCCATATCCAGTTTTGTAGTGGAGGTGATTGAAAATGAACTTGCCATTAAAAAAAAAAATGTTTTAACGTGAATGAACAAAACACAGGCCATGTTTTATCTTTAAACTGTGATATGGCATAAAGAGCAAAGAAGGTAACATTTTTTACCACATCATTTTTTTGTGCCCATATGCACCTTCCCTTAGTGGCAAACAATGAGCGGTCTGCACTGGCTGGCTCTCACAGTTACTGTCACTGTAGTAATGACCAAATATATTCTGCTTTGTTTGGCAGCCCCAAATGTTACTGCCAAACTTTCACACAGCTACAGGAGAAAACTGTCCAAGGTGCTCAGTTTAGGATCCAAATCAGCTTCTTTAATTATTCTCATATTCTTATCTATGGAATCAGGGGAAGGTGGGCAAATCAGAAGAAGTTGAGGAGTCCAGAGATAGAGTCAGAAAGAGACAGAAACAGAGAGACAGAGAAAGAGAGCAGGAAAGATAGAGCAGAGCTAAAGAGAGAGGGTAGTCAGGAGAGAGTGAGTGAGGGGGGGGGGGGGCAGCACAGAGCAGAAGAGAGAAGGGAGACAGGAGAGAGAGAGTGAGAGAGAGAGTATCTGAGATGAATGTAATTCTCTACAGGCCAGCAAGCAGACTGGAGGCCCTTGCTAATTAGTCAATGTCTGGACATATTAAGAGCAAGTTAGAGTGTAGAGGAAGGGGAGAGAGGCTCACCTACCGTGTCATTCTGAGTCAGGTAGACAAATGACTTCCACAACATGTACAAAACAAGTTCTTTTAGATGACTTCAATACTGAACAGAACACTGCAAGCACATTTTGCTTTCTAAGAAAATAAATATTCATTTAACATTCAATGCTACATCGTGCAAAGGTACAACCTTGAAATCAGGCCAGTCTGCTCTCAGCTTTTTTTTTCTTTTTTCATTTAGATGTTTGAAATAAGGAAAAGCGCCCCCCCCCCCCCCCAACTCACCCCACCCCACCCCCACAATGAAAATGTACAGCTATGTTCATTATTCATGGATTTCAGAAGAAGAAAGGGGAAATAAAGAAAACTAACAAGATGAGCTATGTGGAGCTTTTGTTTACGGCCTAAAAACTGGGAAATCAAAACACTTTCAGACGAGCATTAGTCTTTATACTTCTCTGCTGATATTCCTTAAACTTAAGTAGAGCACCCCAAAAGTACAAAATTATTCCCTTTGGGACACAAACAACAGCACAAAAAAAAAGCTTATTTATTATATTTCTAGAACATTCTCAGCAAGATTAGAGGGCTGGAATTGAACCTGTGAGCTGATAAATGCCATCCCAAAAGTGTCTTGCATGTGAAGACTAGTAGTAACAGTGAAGAAAGGTCAGTATTTTTTAATCTTTAAAAAAAGAGAGAATTCAAAACAGCATTTGAAATAAAAAGGCAACAATTTGAATTGCCTCAGATTTAGTTTTCTGTTTGATTAAAAAAAAAAAAAGAATCTTGGACAAAGTAGAGTGACCAGAAGATATTTATCAACAACTAAACATCCAGTACTATAGCAGTTATAATGCATTCCACCACAAGAAGCCTGAGGAACAACTGAATTTCTTATGAGACTTCAGTCTTTCATTTCTAGCAGTCCATACTGAGAACACAGTTTAAAATGATAATAGAGAAATCAAAGACAGAAAAGCTTACAGGAGCCCTTTAACAGTTCTTTTGTTCCTAAACAATGGTCCTCGTGGAGACAGAAACACAGACAAGTAAAAATAACGGAGCGACAGAAAAAAAACATTTTGATCCATCCGCTTCCCTAGCAACATGCTCCAGTGTAATTACAGCAATTAGAACATGTGTGTGAGAATGGAACACAGTTTAGGGCATGATTGGAACCCAGTATGGAAGACAACCAGGGACACCTGCATCTCTGTGTACAGCTACCACACAAACCTCAGTCACACTGTTTCACAATGATATTAACCTTATGAAAGACTGACAAACAGAACTAATTGCCATTCAGAGGTCTGAGACCTTGCCGCATACACGTTGCAAAAACATCCACACCGCTCGGTTAATTTCATCAAGGTCATTTTTTTTTCGTGCTTCCATTAAAATGGTCTCTCCTGTGAGACCCTGATGTCTGGTTGAAATGTCAAGACTGCCTAGTGTGTCTGTCCATGGAAAATGATGACACACACACTTACAGGGACTTTTTCTTTCTTTCTTTTTTTTTTTTAAGTGTGTATTTCAGCATCGTTCAGCAACTAGAAAGAATACGTGTTTGTGTGCTGTAAGGGCCCAAAAAACTAAAGCTTTGGTGGAAAATTTTATTTTGTACAGAAAAATGCGCAGTAAACACACGTAAACAGGGAGGGAAGCCATTTATCTCACTTTTCCCAAGATAAATGAAAGGAAATTACCCTTACACGCAGGTAGGCAAAGGGTGTCACGGCTTTCAAGCGCGGATGTGCTCTGTTCAGAATACATGAAATGGTTTTCATCTATTTTCCGACCAGACACACCATCCCCACCAGGCGTCGAGCCCGCGTAATATTAGGTAGTGGGAAAGGACAACTCACGTTGCAATACACTGTACTCAATAATATGGTTAATAATTGTAAATCCATTTGTCGATGTGGAAGCAGGCTCAGTGCAGTGATGTGAGCAGCCGAGAAAGAAAAGGACAGCTTTGTCAAAACGTAGTCAAAACGTAGTCAAGCTCCACCAAGTATTAAACATCAAGGTCTCCTGCCGACAATAGTCCGGTTGTGCACAGTTCATATCCGCCTGCCATATTATGTAGCGCAAATCCCCTTTCTGTCAAGCGCCATGCTCACGTTGCCTAAAACTAATTTAATTCTGACTGGGTGGCAGGGTTCAGGATCCAAGCAAGCCGAGCAGTTCTACTCAGGCGTTTAGCACAGTAGACAGTCGGGCTTTGTAGCGTTAGGAAGCCCTCCAAGAACGCGCCTCACAACATGACACTTTGTCATTAAGTATGCCTGCATTAAGAAGGGAGCTGCTTTTTTTTTTCTTCTTTAAACGTATTCGAATACATGCTTAAGCTATACTAAGCTCTCGATGGTCAGTTTAATGGTAATGCTTGTATAAGCTGAAATAGAATAAGTGAGTTTAGCGTGGCAATATGTAGCAAGCTAATTCAGAGCATATAATTCTTGAACACGCTTTTCAGAACTGTCATCTTTATCAAAACTGCAGGTTTGGTGTATAGACAAACAAATATGACAGCATTTTAAAACACGGAATTATTTGTTAAAGGAGCAGAAATACACATGGGGAAAAAATGTGGTTTGATTCATTTTTACTCTCAGCCTCCCCTAAACAATTAAATCATTACCACTTTGATTAATATCAAGACAAATGGATGTGTCATGTTAAATTATTTCAAACATGCATTATTGTTTTGTTCTGATCTTCAGAGAGCAAACATTACATTAAAACTCACTATTTCAAACTTTTATTAGACGGCCTTTAACCTGAACATCCAGGCTCGAACATCTGGATACAAAAGTTGTAGGTTATACACCCACAGAACAAACACGAATTCCTGAACAAGTGCACTACTTAACAGAACAAAAAAGTTGGGGTAAAAATGCTGGTCACATTTCTGGAGAAGCAATAGAGCCAAAGCATATGCATACTCAAAGGTAGTCACATTCATTAAATTTGTCCCTTAATAGCACTATTACTTGTCTCTGCCCTACCGGGGGACCCATTTACATTCACAATGCAGGTCCAACTCCACTGTGCCTCTAATTGCCTCTAAATTTAGTACGCCAAGCCAGTCTGGGTACACAGTCAGTTAGAAGAGGGGGTGCATAAGACCATTACTAAGAGACAGGAGGGGGATAAAACAAGCCAGAGCACTGGGTTTTTTGAAAAGGGCATTTTCAAATGAACAAGGACACACATTTTCGTACTAAATGTGCATAATTTACAATAGGCCTTAATACACTGTATGAAGCATTCAAGTAGCAAATAATAACCTGAAGATACATTGCATAATGATTTTAACATATGATGGAATCACCTTTATAAATACAGTTCTTTTCATTGTTTTGTTCCTATTTTCTGTTTGGTAAAGACCATATGAAAGGATTTGGAATGATTTGAAAGATTGCAGGACCAGAGCTTTAAAGGATTTGGCTGTTAGATACGATTTCAGGAAAGGCAATATGGACCGCTGCTAACAAAGACTAAAAACCAACACTCCACCCTGTGTCCTTGAACACGTCTTTGCTCTCTGCAGCCCTCAATATTCTTCTCAAACAGCTTTATATATTCCTGCACCATGAGGGGTGGACGGCCAACTCTGCCATGAGTTCTTAAATTTAAAAAAAAGAAAAAGAAATCTACTCTGTCTTGTTTGCAGTGTGGACCAATACTCCAATATCTAATAGAAAAATACAGGCCTATGGTGAATCATGAATGAGAATCCAAAAACCAAACATAGCCTACCAGTTTTATCTTTTTTAAATGAGATGTTTTACCTTAAGGCCTACATTCCCTGATAAAATATATTTATCTGAACACATTTGCGCATGTTAAAAAATTGTTCCAGATGAGATATTGTAACAATTTAATGACTATGTAAAAATAATGTCGTAAACACGTATGTACAGCACGTGCAAAATGTAGCAGTTCTGTTTTTCAGAGTGTGGGATACAATAATGGTGATTTTTACACCTTCCCAGAGCAGTGATGGTGACAACTCCTCCAGGGACTGCTGGGAAATTTCCTGGTCATAGCCCAATGATCAGGCAAATCCATGCCCCCCCCCCCCCCCCCCCCCCACACACACACACACACACACACAACGCCGGGCGATAAGCCATCGCTGTTTAAACCTGAACAAGCACAGGAGATCAAACTGTGCAGTGTTGCACTCAGATAGATTGCTTCAAAATGAATAGAATGGTATCTGCCTTTCCACTTTCTGCAAACACTGAAACCCAAACAGGGAACGAGCAGACACAGCACTGCACAAAAACAAACACATGTCTGCAAACGTTTCATTTCAGGTCTGAAAAAGGACTTTATTTCTTTATTTCCTTATTTTCTTTTACAATTTAAAATCAAATCTAAAAAATACAAACTACAGCAACGAACCACTCAAAGCAATGCAACTCCATGGGGGAAAAAAACAAGACATTAAAAGATTGTTTTCATGAATGTTTAAGCATAGAGCATGTACAAGGTCATTCAATTTTCAAAATATGGACAGACGGCAAGAGTTTTATTTTTACAGTTTAGTGCTGATGGCCTCTTGACACCATTACTCATCTTGGAAGAAAGCCTCCAGAGCCTCCATGTCTCCCAGAACCTGGGCCGACTGGGCAGAGCCCTGCTGAGACACACTAGGAGTTTTACTGCCTGTGTTCTCCGTTCCCTTCTGCACCGTCTCCGCTTCTCTCTTTATCTCCTTCCCTCCACCAAGCACTTTTTGACTCTCTATGAAGTACTGGTTGGGGTGATTGAGTGAAAATCCTGAATCCTCAATCTGTTTGAAAAAGGCCAAAAAAAAAAAAAAAGAGAGAGAGGATTACATTTGTTTACCATTAAAACTGAGGATTGCATATGCCAGTAAACTGAAAAAATGCAAAAAAAACAGAAAAAGGATATGTAGATTAGGGTCGTAGTGCAGTTATTTAAATGTAGTTCCTTTGTTTTAGTTGGAACAGACAGTCTCTCTGGCCTTAATGTCTCGTATTTCAAGAGAGAGCCAATTTGTTTTGAAGTTGTTCTGACGTTACACTAATCAGTTCCACGACACTGTCTTGAGGTGAGTTCTCTGTCATTTCTTGTAGAAAACAAATCAAATTTGATTGCTTAACTGAGTTTGAGCCCACAGAACACTACTGGGTCCCAGAAGTCAAAAGTTAACAAAGAAAAGTTCATCTCCAAAGAGGAGGAGAAAAGCAAAAGCCTTGGGGTGTGTAGGAAGAAAACAGAGCTTCTGTTTCAGTTTTGTACAATACATTGTTACGGGAAATTGGCATTTGGTCCTCTCCGAGTGCCAAATGAAAAATGCATAAACATGAAACAATTTGAACCAGGAGGGTGTGTAGGTTGGTGGCCCTCTGTGTGTTTTTTTGTGTAACAGCCTAATTTCAATGCTCAGAGCCGTGTCCCCACCAGTGTGAGTGGCTCAACCACCAGCACTCCCACCTGCCTTTTCATTACTCTTCCTATTGTTTGATTTATTGCCCTTGTGTAAATATTTCATCAGTGAAGTATTACATTTTGACCTTTAATAAACGCTGCCAGGGAGGGAGGAACCGTGGCGATCTATCTGTTCTAAGTCATGGATCTGGAACCAGGTGGGACATATGGTGGTGATTAAAGTCTCACAGCCATGGGCCAACAAGGGTGTTTTTGTGCCGCCCATGGACCCAGCATTCCAGATGAGACGTTGGAGGAAGTGAGGAGAGAGAGTTGGGGGGGGGGGGGTTTCCACCGGATCACCAACAACTATGTTTTATTGCACACATTAGTGTCAAAGACAGACAGTCACATACAGAACGCTTAAAATATGCCTCAATTTTTTTTTTCTTTTTAAAAAGTGAATTTCATTGGAGGAGAGGGGGTACTTTATCTTTCCGGTCTTGTCCGACGAGGTCGTTCACGGGGGCGTGGAGGGAGAGGGGTGCTCATAAGATGCTCTGACTGTTTTGCTTTGGGCTATTAGTCACCACCAATGACCTTTCAGCAGTGTGCTCCCAGGCCTCTGGCTAAATTATGCCCTTGGATTGCAGAAGCACTGCAATTTCACTGGGGGGCCATTAAAAGCCATTATATCCTGTCAATGCCACTTTGAGTACATTATGGCTGTAAAAGAAGGGTAGCGCAGATGCAAACGCCAGCTATAAAACATTCTTATTGGGGGAGATATATTTTCAACAGCAGACTGTGAGTAGATTACAGCATTTATGAACACGATCTAATGTCCTGGTCTTGTGAATTCTTGACAAAGACATTAATGATGTCAAACGTACAGGACAGTAACGAGTTATCTGTTTCAATTAAGTTTCAATGGACTGGAGACAGTAAAAAGTGATGATCAAATCGGGTCCTTGAAAGGTGTAAGCCACACATGCCGGGATCACGTGAGAGAAAGGCATCAGAGCCTGAATCAAGGGGCAACAACAATGTTTCTTCAGATTCAGTTTTCAACTTGGCCTGGAGTTGTACTTAAGTAGGACACTGTAGCAAAAAATTGGGCCACAAAGTAATCCCATTTAACATCTGGAAGGTGCATTCCACTTCTGTCATTGGGGTAAAGTAAAATATATCAAGATTTTCTTTTGGTTGCTTGCTGTTTCAGACAAAATTGGTAAACTGTCGAGAGAGATTATGAAGAAGTATCAAAAGCAGGTGAAATTTTACAAACATCAACATTGCTGGTTATTTATTATCTGAAGTACTGCATCACTGTAAAAGTCACTCAGCTGTCAAACTTTGAAAACAGATGTAGTGGGGGAAAAAAGCTATTCCAATCCAAAAGTATATTTGAACTCAACAATTTCAAAGGCTAACATCTTTCTCCCACATTAAAGACTCTCTGATTCATTTTTCAAATTGACCCATCACCTTCCGTATACAGCAGATTTGCATTGCATTGGCGTATGCACAAATCTCCAT
This sequence comes from Chanos chanos, assembly GCF_902362185.1. Classification (NCBI taxonomy): domain Eukaryota; kingdom Metazoa; phylum Chordata; class Actinopteri; order Gonorynchiformes; family Chanidae; genus Chanos; species Chanos chanos. The sequence continues at coordinate 33,434,762 of NC_044498.1, read as the reverse complement.
CCTGAACCTGTCAGCTCAGGCTCTCTCAAAGCAGAGGGCTGCTACACATGTCAAAGAGCTAATCCTGAGTGACAACTCTCTGGATTATAACTCTATCAGGAAAAAAAAGAAAGAAAGAAAGAAAGAAAGAAAGAGAGAAAGAAAGAAAGAAAGCCACTGCTCTAATATGGAGCTTTCAATCTAAATATGATAAATAAGCAGAGCAGGAAGAAAAACGACCTGAATCTTTGATAAACGTCGTGCAGACTTTCTCTGCTCGTTTGCCTTGCCCAAAAGACTCAGACTCCCCAACAGCTGACTGCTTTTAGGACAAATTTAAAGACAATATCTGTCAGGACTCATCTCAATGATCAACTGTTAAGATAAAGCACATTTTGCAAATTTGAGACTAGTTTGAGTCTCATCTTTCTTTACACACCACCTCCCCATCCCCACCCACACCACACCCTTCCAACTCCTATTGTTATTTCTCTAGTCTCCCCATAGGCTTTACATGTTAATAACTTACAGTATGACTGAAACTGCTAAACCAAGGGTCCAAAGGTCTTTACTAATAAGCATTAGATCAAATAAATTAAATTTCCATCAGGGGCTAAATTAATCTTAAATGCTATAATACAGCCATAAAAATGAAACGGCTATGACAGCTTATGATGGATGTGATAACAGTGCCTGCTCCCTCCAGAGTCTTTGGGCGTGAGTTGCAGGGCCATCCCCATGCTGAAAAGAGCAGCACCAATTACACGAGGCCAAACATGAAAGGCAAGCTTACATTGTGTGTCAGCTCAAAGTACTTCTGGCAGGCCACTTGATAATGCATCCCCTTGACCAGCTCCAGAATCTGTCAGAAAGAAAACAAGAATGAAGGAGGGAACGAGAGAGAGAGAGGGAGAGGGAGAGAGAGAGAGAGAGAGAGAGCGAGGGACAGGGAGAGAGAGAGAGGGACAGGGAGAGGGAGAGAGGGAGAGGGAGAGAGGGAGAGAGGGAGAGGGAGAGGGAGAGGGAGAGAGAGAGAGAGAGAGAGAGAGAGAGAGAGAGAGAGGGAGAGGGAGAGGGAGAGGGAGAGGGATGCATTAATGGGTTAAAACTGATATGCACCGCATATCAATTATGACTTCTAAAAGTTTGATGACAAGCAATTTTAGTCATAATTCAGGGAGTATTTGTGTTAAGTCTTTTGCGTTATGTTTGCAGTTACTATATTTTTGACTAAATTTTTGACTAATCTAATACAAAATTAATTAAGGAATCAGGAATATCTTAGATGATCTGGACAAAAAAAAAGAAAAAAAAAAAAAGATCACACAGCTTACACCAAAGCAGTTTTTTGAGATCAAGATATATTTCAGCATTATTAAATGTAAGTGATGCCTCATCTCTGAAACTCCTTTTTTGCACACTCCTACTCAGCTAAAACAAAACAAATCAAAATGTCCAATGATCTCCATCAGTCCTTCCCTGTGCTACAGCTTGTGCAGAACATCAAGGATCATTAAATAGATCGACAAACACAGAAATGTATTAGATGTGGTGTTGCCAGCTAACCTGACACACCTAGCTTAAATTCTCATTTTCTTGGGACTGTGACAAGAGAAACTAAATGCTGATGAGAACTGACATGGATTTAAAAAGGTCATGAAACCAAAATGCCAATGGTGCCACTGGTGACAGTGTATCAATACAGTGACAATTGGTCGCCACGTGTTTCCCATTTCCACTTAAGTCAATTAAGACTGAGCCAGCACAGTTTACATCTTCATCATTTCACCCAAGCAGAAGGTACTGCTATGCCATCAACGTTTAGCCTTCTTTCTCCTAGTCAGTCCATTCTCCAGCTAGTCCCTGGCCCCTCTGGCCTCTTCTGGGACTTGGGCGAGACTGGGAGACTGTGAAGGTTGACATTATGCATTTTAATCATCCTGCGCTTCTCGCACTGACTAGAGGTTTTAATTACAGCTGGCCCTCAGCAGTCAGTGTACTAAGGACACTCGGTGAAAGAGCTCCTAGGCCGAACAGCCCACTGTTCCTTCCGCCCACAGGTTAAAGGCACTCAAAGCAGACTATGGGGCACTTCTAAAGCTAGGGAGTGAAATTATGAATTTAATTTGATGGGAAATGTGCTCCCCTTGGGCAGGCTGTCCAAGCGCATTAGCACACTGTCCACCATCTCTGTTGAATCAGGCTGAATGAGACTTGCAACGCAAAACCTGTGGGTGCATCTTGTGGAAGAGTGGAATTACACTGACTTTATCCCAAGAAAAAAAAAAAAAAGGTTAATATATTAGAGTACATAGCTTGGACTCACAAATTCCTAAAAATTAAGCTACTGTGACCATAACAGTCTCAAAACCAAAATCATAGTATAGGGTTTTCTACAGTATTTGTCTTTTCAAATTGTGATCAGTATCTTAATGTCATGAAGTTATTTGAGAGATTAAACTGGTAACCAGATTGTATGTTGGTGTTCTTTTAGTCCACATTTCATATCTGAGTCTGAGCTGCCTAACTAGACATACTTTGCCTAAACAATTTCCCCAACAGAGCTCATTAACTGTGCTACATGAAAAATTTATTCTGCTAAGAATTTTTATTGAACACAGATGCTATAATAAGGTATGTAAATTATTGTCATAATGGCATTAACAGTGTATATGTATAAATCTAGTATTATACAATACTATAAATTAAATATTGAAAAATAAATAAATAACAAACAGATTGGTTTTTGGGAGCACTGAGTGGACTGGTGCCTGTCGGTAATGATCTACACCAATTCACTTACTTAGTCTAGAATACAGAATACAAAAAAAAAAAAAAAAAATACATAGCCAAAAACAATACGCCCAGAGTTTTTCTGCTCCTGTGCCTGGTGAAAACACTCTAAGTGGTTTTCAGGTCTTTCCGAATGATACTACATGGTATTTTGTAACTGGCTAATAGAAGCTCCAAACTCAGCCTACCAAAGCACATTAAACTTCAAATTAGACCAAGAATATTAGGCCTCATGTATATGTTCTCCACAAAAGACTATTAACATTGAACTTGATGGGCTAATTAACAGCAGATCATTAATTATTTTAGTGTCTAAGGATCATAACAGCCTAAGAACATTCCGGCGAGATCCGACATTCTCATTTCATTGTCTGACCCATTTGAACCAGTTTTAAAGTGTGTGAGTGTGTGTGTGTGTTTGGGGGGGGGTGCTGAACTGACCTAACAGTGCACTCTCAGAGTTGTTCTGATTCATTACACAGATAAGGGTACTCTGAAGGTCAAAGCAATAGACTGTCAGTAGTCTATGACAGAAAAAATTTTAAAAAACCACTGCGCTGGTAAAAGGGAGAAAACGGAGTGATAGTTAGTATCCTAACAAGGTATCAAAGCAGACCAATCTGAGCTTCTTTTAACGCTGCGCAGGTGTGCTGTCTCGTTAAGAACAAATCCCCAAAGTGTAGTCTATATATGTATGTATGTATGTGTGTGTGTACATATACATACATACACACACACACACACACACACACACACACACACACACACACACACACACACACACACACACACACATTATTATATATACACACACACACACACACACACACACATATATATATATATATACACACACACACATATATATACACACACACACATACATACTGTACAATATATATAGTTTATATATATAAAACAGCATTGCTCCCCCCTACTCCCACCCAGAGTTTAGGGCCCGCAGCTCTAAGTCAACACAGAACGTTCTGGTTCTGCACACATGGGCTCTGAGTTCTCGGCCAGACTCACCTGATTGATCCCGCTGGGAGAAAGCTTATAAGACTGCAGCTTCTGCCTCAGCAGCTCTGGGTCGCTGTGTCGGAATGGACACCCTGTGAGAAGAAGTTAATGAGAGGACGAGGGTTCACACAGGGGATAAGAAGAGTGGGCAAACAAAGGCCCCTCCTCAGTTGAAAACCCGCCAGACAAACAAGACTTACAGTAAAAGAGAACAGACAGAAACACACACATACGCACAAGCACAGTAAAAGACAACTGCTTAAACGTACTGGGCCGCTATGTGTTCTGTGATCGAATGAGTTTGTGAGGATTTGTGATGACTAATTGTCAGCTTTCGAAAGACAACCTGTTTTTTTTCCCCCTCAGGCTCAAGGCTCTGACTCCCAGAAACTAATTGAGCATCAACATAAGACAACGGGTAATCATATGTGAACAAACACAGACTCGTTGAGCGTGACTCACCGTGATAGTCGCCTTGGCTCGGTGGATTTGACAAAATCACCTTCATGCAACTGTAGGGCGTGTAGTCAGTTCGTTTGCCTTCCTTCCCAAACATGTGGCGAATGCTATAGGCATATGCTTTGTCAAACTAGAGAGAGAGAGAGGGAGAGAGAGAAGAAGTGTATTTGGTAAACCCAAGAACAAGCGGTTGAGGGTGAAGTTATGGATGAAAACAGAGATGTTGTCGTACATCAAGTTGGTTGTGGCAGGGTGTTTCCCACCATGAAATATAGAGCTATTAGCAGGGACCTGCTGCAGAGGTGTCGCCGAACCCCAGACAGCTGTGACTGGAATATGGATAATGTAGCTGGGTTTTTTGGGGGGGGTTTTTTTTCCTTCCAGTCTCTTTCTCTTCGCCAGTAACTTTGTACAAATCAACAATGTGGGCCCATTTGGAAAAGCCATTTCCTTGCATGTTCCTAATGTACAAGAGACTTCTCTCTTGTTTTTCTCTTGTACAAGAGAAAAAAAATATGGCAGATGCTTAAGAAATCATCACAGTGTGTGTGTTTGTGTGTGTGTGTGTACATGTGTGCGTGTTCGACGAGGGTCAGTGCATTCAATCTCGGAGCAGAACTCAATACACCAATCATGCACACTCTGGTAATCATCCAAAAAGAAAGCACGGCATTGTGAGAATGAAGGTATCAAGGCAGAGAGTCAGAGACCATTCATTACCACAGCACTCAAAGGCCATTAACGACGTAGTAAAAACCAGTGAACTTGACAAGGTGACTATCAGCAGGAACGCAATTAAAGAGGCAATGAAATCTACTTACCAATTAATTATATGATGGGTCTACAGATTTAGGAAGTTATTTCATGTCTAAAGATGACAAACTACAGTGTCATAATTGCTTTCAGAGACATTTTAATATGTGTACATTTTTGTTCTCCAGTCATTTTAAAGGAGAAGATTAAGCAATTTTCATGATAAGGAAATAACAGGTATAGCAGTAGTAGATGGAGCTTGAAAGAAACTGTTCTTTTGTATAAACCGCATTCTAACACCAATTTTATTTTTCCAGTAAGTAAAGGCACCTGTTGCATCAGGTGCAAACTGAAAGGAAACTTATGCATGACCCATCAATCCTTAATTATCCACTTCATGTCAAACTACCCCTAGAGAGATCCAAAGATCCTTCCAGGTCTCCAACTAGAAGAAATGATGAAATAGGATAAAGCCAACCTGAGACTACAGTAGGCTAACTTTCCCCGCTACACTTCATTTCTCTCAGCCTGGCACTTGTTGTCAGTGCAAGAGCTCTGTCACGCTGTCATTTGCAGACAGCATCTTTCTCTCTCTCTCTCTCTCACACACACACAGACACAGACAAACACACCCCTCCGGCATGCTCGGCTTATTATTATTCAACTAATTACTGTATTAATGTCAACAGCCGCTCCCTAAACGTATGCAAAAGCACATCAGAGCTGTTTTATACCTATGCTGCTGAAAAAAGCTGGAAAAATGCGGTTGAGGGTAAATTGGCAAAGTAATTGGTCATGAATTCACAAGAGCCACTAAAAGCTGCTGGAGTGAATCTTGCCATGCCAGTATGATGCAGGCCTGTTGAGGATGGAAATGGAGAGTTTCGGAAGTATTAAACTTGACTGCTGTTGCGACTCTGAGTGCTGCAATTACCATAAACAGCTCTAAAAACTGTGGGCAGAGGACGGCAGTGCACGGGTCTTGTATGGATGATGCAAAATAATTTTGTGGAGCAAAATATATATGTATAAACAAATTGCCTGAAAATATAGCAGGTGAAGACTGTGAGTAATATGCAATGTCTCAAACCATAAAATTAATTACAGCTGAATGTTACCATATTACAATACATTAGTACAATAAAAGCAAAAAGGCATTACACTCAGGAAGTCTTGCACTTATTGGCTCCACCTCACTGTTCTAGAAAAAGTCAACAGACCCTTGGCAACTCAACATCTATGTAAACATCTCCTTGTTAGAGAATACAGACCAACTGAAATGTACCGACTTCAAAGTCTTGTAAAGTCTTCCTGCAGTGAAACGTCTAAATCTTAAAAAAAAAAAAAAAGCACAAATCTGGAAAATATAGTAAGAAACTCTCCCATGTGGGCAGTTGAACTCCATTTAACACCATAAAGTTCACTCACTCTACTGAACAGATTAGGAGAATATGGTTTTGGAGTGACTGAATAACAGGACATCTTGTAAAGAAGCTTTACCACAGTTCAGTGAATAGACTGTCTCCCCCATGGGGCTGCAGCTAAGAACCACAACAATGGAGTTAAACACACATGCACACACATACACTTGAGTGGATTAAAAGGACCGAAGTGTGTGGATGTCAGTGTTGCAATACAGGCGGGGTCTTGGCATGGTCTCTGGTAAACAGCCCATTGTGACAGTGGCATGAGCTTCAATTCATGTCAAACTGAATGGCATTTAAAAAAAAACAACAAAAAAAACACAGTTTTATTTTAACCAGTGGCTTTTGTGTGTACCTGTGAGGAGAGGAATTTAATGATAAAAGCTATTGCCTTCACTAATTCCCACAAGAATCTCCCTAAAACATGTGGACATAAAGCTGCTGAGGAAGTTAAAGCCAAGGATATCATCAATTATCAATGTCAATATGAAGTTAAGTCTAATCCCTATATTCCTAATCCCAGATAAAGGAGCCGAGTAGCAGCAGGAAGGGCATCTGGTGTGAAAATTTGGTCCTGCAAATCCTGTCGATGGCAAACAACACTGCAACGCCAGAGATGTCATTCAGGTGCCTCTATCAAGCGTGTGTCGGGGACAAGCTCACCCAGGTGAATCTGAGGAAAATAGCCATAATACCCAAAGTTGTGTGAACGATGCACATCATCTCCCTTAACACAGTTTTCAGAGAGAGTCGCAGTTCTGTTTTTCCTGCGGAAAGAAATTGTCGGGAGAGGGGAACATGGGTGAAAGACAGAGGGCTTGCTCTCTTTTCTCTTTTGTAAAATATGCCACAAGAATAGACAGAAAAAAGAGGAAGAGCTCAAAAGACTCAGCAAAGACGCTAACCAAAGAACAAGATGGAAGCAAAGATTAGACTCGCTGTGTGCGTTGAATTGAAAGTGCTCAGCTGTCAATCACAGATAAATGGAGTGTTTGAGCCCGTAATGTTTATGCAGCTCTTACACTTCAGAGACACTGGTCAATTACTTCATTACCCAAACTTGATCAAGAGCTATTAGAGAAAACAGCAAATTGCAAGGCAGAGGAGGGCTTCCCTGTAGGGGAAAGTTGGAACAGAGGCATAATGAAGTTGACAGACAATTTACGTAGATGGTTCTTTTGGCTGTTTCTAGTGTGTGTACTAGAGCGTATGTATACCCACATCCACACACATTATAAAAAACACACCAGTAAAAGCCAAAAGAAACACCAAAATAAATGGTCTCAATCAGGCATTGAATCTCCAAGAACCCCAGCAGTTTCATGGTGCCTTGTAATAGGACATGGAAGTGTTTAGAATTCTTCTCCTGAGACAAATTCCATCATGTGGTGTAAAGCGCTCAGGTACCACTCCACAACCTGATAAAAATCATCTAATGAGCATTTGTATGTACATCTAACCATTCTGTTAGGACTTGTGCCTTGGTGACGGAGGCATTGTCATTCTGGGATGGGGTGGGGGTTTGGGGGCACTCCAGCAAGGATGAGATGTCTCTCTACAGGCTATCAGTCAATGTTGTTCTGTATTTCTAAGCCTTTACCAAAAGAGCTGAGCAAAGCTAAATCATGCAATGGACGCCCTGTATCACGACAAAACTACCAGAGTCCATCCAGGCCTGCAGCTTTCATCAGCTGTGTGCTGTACATGCAATCCGTTGTTTGTTCAGAACAAGGAGAACGATGACTCATCTGATCACATGACGTTTTTTTTCCACGGCTCAACAGATCATTGCCTGTGCCCTTCGCACCACTTAACTCACAAACATGCATTTTTAGCTCTAATAATGGGTTGCAAGCAGACCATGGTATCATTCTGTGTTCCCAGCTGTGTGTGTGTGCGTGTGTGTGAATGTATATATATATCTATATCTATATATATATATCTATATATATATATATGTATATATAGATGGATAGATATAGATATAGATATGTATATAGATATGTATATAGATATAGACAGATATAGATTTTACACTGTTTAAAAGTACTGTGAACTGCAAATGTTTATCGTATGTTATATAAGTAATAGAGATACAGGTCAATTCTGGCTGATAGTACTGTCTGAATCCATAATATAGGCTGTGTAGCACTTGAGACTAGAATATGTAAAACACATTGCTATATAACACTTACATTTACTGCAGAATTTCACTCTGCACCACGAATGAAAGCTTTTTACTGGGAGAGCACAGAATATGAACCATTTTCTCGCAGCAGGATCCATTATAGCTAAGCTC